>NW_027104907.1:111155-113580 GCF_000696795.3 Halyomorpha halys | reverse complement strand
TATCAACAGTCCTAGTGGTGAATTGTCACAGAGGTGTCCTGCGGTCAGGATACGGTATGGGTTAAAGGATTTTGTACAGCGTTATTTCTGCGGCATGGAGCAAGAATGGCCAATTAACATCTTTCCAATTTTGTTTCATCATTTTTAATAATGAACCTTTCTAATCGACCAATAAAAAATTGCCATCTCCTCACATTTTGAAGTTCTACATTTCAAGATATATAGAATATAACATAGCATGTATTAAATTATTTCTTATTTACTGATATAATGAAAATAAATAAATCTCTACTGCTACAACCCATGCAGGGTCAAGGGTAAAGTAGTTTGTAAGGGAGTTACTGGACCAACAATTGTGCAAGGATGTGATTTGGTCAGTCAGATTAAGAGTACCTACTTTATGAGTCTGGGTATACCCAAGCGGGCTCCTGAACACAGCATCAGAAAAACTGTATTTTAATCAAAAACGTTTCACCCCACTTCGCAGAGCTTCATCAGAGTTAAATGATAACTAGGTTATGTTTTATAGAAGATTATTAGTTGGCCACGTACATGGTACGTTCATAAGGTTTCGAAATTATTCAAAACTTAAAAAGCGGCGACTAGCTAGGTTTGAGAGGGTGTAGAAGTCGGTCCCGGCCCTCCAAACAGCGAAGCACTCCTATGCACAACTGGTCTTGACAGTCTGTCTAATAGGAAAAAAAAATCTTTGAAAATCGCTCTTTGGCGTTGAACTAAGTTTGGAAGTTCACCGCATCCACCATACAGCCCCTACTAGCTACTAGGGACTTCATTCTGTATCATCAAACCATGATCACACCGTATTATGAAAGACCTGATAGGTAAGTGATTTGACAAGACTCCAGCAGTCATTGGAAAAATGGTGGAAGTGGTGTATTGATACCCGAGGCACATATACTGAAGACTTTAAGTTCCCTGTAAAACTTTGTTAAATACGTTTTTTGATTATGAGACCAGTCTTGAAACTTTTTGAACGCGCGATTTATAATTAATTTTAGGAAGATGGTGGTCAAAAAGGTTTATAAAAAGCTATATATTAGTCTCATAAATAATTGGTGACGAATACATTTTTTTTTCTTCTGTTTTATTCAAAACATCTCTCTTCACCGCTATTCGGACCATTTCACAACAATTCAATATAAGCAGTGAACGAATAATCTTCCAAACTAATTTTTACTCTAAAATTTTGTCTAATTCTTCTTTTAAACTAACATGTTATCACCCCAACCATCCGCTTTTACATTGATTTATATAGTATATATATTCGTTAGATTTTAATGTTGGCCTGACCCGCTGAGGAAGAGCGACTATTATACCTCGAGGCCTTGATGAAACGTGCCTTCACAAACTGAGAGCTACAACGCCCCCTACTTTTAATAAATAGAACCTTAATTATTTTTTCTTAAGAATTCAAATCTGAGTTGCAAGTAACTTACGACTCCCAAAAGAAGACGCTCACTGATAAACGAGAGGGTAGACTGAGGCAGTGAGACATGTTCTCTCATGAAAATCATGCATTTGATTGACCATTGATGGACTCTTTCTAATTGAAATAGCTAGTAATTAAAACATTTAGGTAAATGCATTGTTATACAATTATTGCTTAGTTGAATAATATTCATCTAAGGGTCCTTCCATTACCATTCATTCTCAAGGAAGAATTTTCCTTATTGAATTATTCCTAACTTTTCTATTATCATGTTTATTTTATGAATAATTGTTATTGAAATAATACTATATGCCACGCTTGAATAATTAATTCTCTATTTATTCCTTCATTAAAAATATCTCGTTAGAAATTCCAGAGCTCAATGCACAACAGAGGGTTTACAGAGAAGAAATTACTGTTGACTACTGCCTAGTAGACTTGCTACTTGCCGACGGGCAGCGATCAACTATAACATTATAACAATGTCAATATCAAATTTGATTATTCCTTGTACTTTTTCTATTTTTAAAATACTTTTTTATTTATTGGTAGATATTACAATCTGCCACACAGTTGTGGGCAATAGGTAATAGTGATGAATAATCTCAAACATACTAAAATAAAATAAAATAAAAAAAAAAACTCTTAAAATATATACAAACAGAATTATAATGAAATGAACATAATCAAACTATGTATATGAAAAATAAATAAAATAATATAGTCTCTAGTCACATTTACACTCTAATATACATTACTTACACAATCGAACTGAGGGTCCCTGAGCCCACTCTATCCCCTACGTATGAGGGGTAGAGCAGAGCTCAAAAGATCCCAGCGCATCCCTCTCGCCATAGTATTTAGAGTATTAGGATATCCCTTTTAATTATGTTCATGGATTCGTTGGAAGTTGATCTGTATAGGGTTCGCTAACATGCTGATCGTGTCCAAACATACTGTGTTAAGAAATAACCT
>NW_027104907.1:103248-110330 GCF_000696795.3 Halyomorpha halys | reverse complement strand
AAGAATTTTTTCATGTAAAAAAGTAAATAAATCAACTGTACTATCTTTCCAAACTTGTCATCTGTGTGTTTCGTTATTTTCTTAAGCATATACTGACGTTTAATTAATTAATTTTAAACTATGTTAAACATTTTAATGAATTAAGTTTCTTCATTTAATTTATTTATTGAGCAGCCTGTCACCGAGTTGAACTATCAGCTTTTTTCGTATTTTCAAAGTACGAATGAACATTAAAATAATGAATGTTAGTATCACATTCGTTAACTAGAATCATCCATTTGAAATAACAGTTTTGCAAGCAATATTAGTAAAAGCTAGAGTTTAATTTATTTTTATATATGTTTTGATCATTAGTAATTATTTTCTTATGTATTCATAAATAAAATTTTATTATAATACCATAATTGTAACGATATTGAGTTGTCAAAATTAATAATAAATATGGTAATTATTGTAAAAGAGTGGAGTAAGGGAGAGGATTAAGTATTGAACTGTGTTCACAGTTAATATCCGATTTTCCGATCACAAATTCCTGTCAAGATAGCATTGTCACAATTATGCACAGCGTGTCTATATACATTGTATTTGTGTGTTGAAATATATATATTTCAAAGGTTATAGAAGTTGGGGTCCTCGTATCCAACGAGAACGGTAGGCATATGTAATAACAAAGTTGCTGAACTGAAAAATTCCAAGAGAATTATATTTGAATTATCATTGCATACTTAAGGTTGTAAATAGCGCCCCTGGGGCTTTGTATAATTTTAGAAAGGAAAAACTGTGCCACCCTGAGTTTCGGACATCAAACTTTAACCGGCCGGGTCGATGAGGTTATGATAAATTTATGAGCGAATAGATCTTGCGACAACAGCTTAATATTTGATCTTCTGTCAGCTTGCAACGCAAAATATAAAACACATCAAGAAACAGAAAATTTAAAAAAAAAAATAATAATATAAAAATATTTTACAACCTTGTTATAATTAATAAGGATATTTATCAAAGTGAAATTTCTTTCCCTATCGTTAAGACAAGAATCATTAACTCATCCCGCAAAACCTTTTTTGTTACTCATCGATTCGGATTTAGAACCTACTCCACCAAAAGACATTCCTCTCTCAATGCTTTTATTTCTGAGAGCAATTAATAATTTTATATTTGTATGTTCGTTACAATCCAAAATCCTACGTAAAATCCTTGATGCTCCTTATTACGTCACAAATAAACTCATTAACAAAGACCTTAACATCCCATTCGTTGCAGATTTGACCCAAAACAGAGATCCGTCTTTTCATTCCAAACTCCTTAAACATCCTAATCCATTAATTCTTAATCTTTCATCCTTAACAATATCTGATAATCCTCTGAGGCGTCTGAAAAGAAGATGGCCACGGGACCTCTAATTTTAATTAGTGTTTGAAGTACCACAAATGGGTGGTTCCTTCCCAAGATTTTCAAGTGTGTATGAAACATACAACATATTTATCTATTGTATTATTTTGTACAGTTGTAAATTACATTAAATAAATAATAAAAAAAATATTTGTATGTATCAAGACGCGTCCTTTATTTTTAGGCCTTTGAAAGCTTTCATTTAGTTCCACCCGTAATTTATAAATTCGATGGTAATGTAATGTTACAGTGTCATTGATACGGATGATGAATCAGCTCTCTATAAGGCATCGAGGGGCACACACTTCATAATACTCTGCAAATGATTTCTTAAAAAATTAAAAACCAAGAAACACCAATTTAAAATAAAAAAACTAAGTAACTAACTTTAACTCAACCTAAAAGAATTAAAAAAAAAATACAACAAAGTCCTGTTTAAATGCGTTTATAGAGACTTACTTGGAATCCACACAATACTGAAACGACAAGAAACTGCTCGTAGATTCCGATTGCTACAACACTTACTTGACAAACGCTCTAAAGTTCCCATTCACTACAAAAAATTAATATACACTATGATAATCAGACCAATTTGGACATATGGAATTGAGCTCTGGGGCTCCACCAAACCATCAAATTCCTCCTGCATCCAATCCTTACAAACCAAAATAATAATAATTTTATATTTGTATGTTCGTTACAATCCAAAATCCTTGATGCTCCTTATTACGTCACAAATAAACTCATTAACAAGGACCTTAACATCCCATTCGTTGGAGATTTGACCCAAAACAGAGATCCGTCTTTTCATTCCAAACTCCTTAACCATCCTAACCCATTAATTCTTAATATTTCATCCTTAACAATCCCTGATAATCCTCTGAGGCGTCTGAAAAGAAGATGGCCACGGGACCTTCTAATTTAAATTAATGTTTGGAACCAATGGGTGGTTCTTTCCCAAGATTTTCAAGTGTATATAAAACAGGCAACATATTTACTTATCGTATTATTTTGTACAGTTGTAAATTACATTAAATAAATAAATAAAAAAGACAAAAAAAAGCGTTTATATTATTAAAAAAAATTTATTTTATTTGTGAATACAGAATTTTTTTAAATATAATTGTTGAGTTCTAGATTAGTAATAAAAAAAAAAAAATCGATTATTCGAAATTTAAGGGAGAGGAATTAAGTAAATATTTGTGCAAAAGAGAACGGGAATGTTGTTAATAAAGTTTCCTCATTATATAAGCCAACAATAAACAAAGATAAGATTTATATTTATTTTCTATAATTAAAGTTAATGAATTCAGTGGGAGGGCCGTCTCTGGCTGATATAGCTAACTTTTGGAACTAGTTTGGACTGCTGATTTATTGGCATGTTACGTTCCGCAGGACTACAGTGGATATTCACTGTTTTTTACAAATTAAGGATAAGTCAGGATTAAAAAACATAAAGACAAAAAGGAATGAGATATCGATAAGGAAAAAAGGAGGATAGATGTAATTAAGGATTGGGAGAGCCTCAGCCTGGTTAATTGCTCTATTAGTGATTGCTGTCTTCTGCAATAATCCTCATCTTCTATAGTTCATAATCTCCTGTCTGCAAAGTGATTACTTTATACCTATAGTTATTATTTAGTACAGACGTATAATAATACTGCAATCTGTGTTAAAAATATTATATCGATGCTGAACGGTATTTTGTGCGACAAGATGGTCTTTATTATGTTCTAATGGTCACAGAGAGATTTTAATTATTACATATATTTTTTTATAAATATTCGTAGAATTAATTTCCAAGGACTACTTCAATCGCTGGGAAATATAGTAGTTATCCTACGTGGTTTTAGAAAAAAAACGTGGGAAATCAGTAAATATTTATACGATAACAATTAAGAACTGTAAAGAATTTTTTCATGTAAAAAAGTAAATAAATCAATTTAATAAACTTATTGTTTAAATAAATTAATCAGAATCCAGTTTATGTTTCAAAACAGTCTTTATTATTTCTTTAAAGTCCAAAGTTTCGGCCCATTCAGCAGTCTTCAAGCACAATCTTAATTATAAATTTACACCTCACATCTAATTTAAAAACATTTTACAGGCTATTCTGCCCAGATCATTGAAACCAGTCACATCAACCTATTTGGTAGCTATTTCATTAATTTTTAAAACTTTTTATCACGAATCAACTTAACACTACTAGTGTTGATAGGAGAGTTACAATAATGTTAAGACGGTTGTAATTAAATGTTTTATTAATTAATTAAGTAGTGACAAAATAAGGTGATTTGAATGGTATTAATGAGCCGGGCAGAATAGTCTGCAAAAGTTATTAAATAATTGACTCTGAGGTGTAAATTTATATTTACGATTGTCCTTGAGGATATCCAAATTGGACGAAACGTTTGACTTAAGAAATTAAGAAATAATAAAAAATGTTTTTATTGACTTAACCTGGACACTAATTAAATTATTTAAGCAATAAAAATCAGTCTCGGTAAGTTAAAAAGATTATATATACATATAAACTTATTATTTCGTTGCCGTATTAAACGTTTTTAACTTTTTTTATGGCTCGAGTCTCCCTTGAGGACCTATAGCAAAAATATAAAAATTCAATTCTCGTGGGCCGGGAATCAAACCCACAACCTTCTTGACCACGCAGTCTAGTGGAACATTCGTCCCAAGCTATTCAGCCATCATGTCGTTGTTAACTTAATGAAGTTAGTGCAGTAAAGCTGCATCTACGGGTTTGAAGTTGCCATGACGATTACGGACACGTACGGGACGCACTCGAGCTGAATGGCCATAAATGACGATATTAATAAACAACTGGAAGTATTAACAGAAATTATAGGCACACTTGCAAACTCAAGTTTTGCTAATGACAGGCTGACGTCATATTTAAATGCATAACTAACCTAAGCAGTTTAAAAAATAAGGGATGTACAACAGCTGACTGTACACCATATTTCAACAATTAATAATAATAAAAAAAAAAGCTTGGAAGTTCGAAAATAATAGCAATTTGAGACCAATTACTAGAACCACAAATGTCATTATAATCAGGATCAAGCACGACAATTAATTGTCAAGGCGTATGTATATACGTTACAGTAGCTGTCACTGCCAAGACAAGTAGTCGTCATAACTATCACGCACAATTTGCCACGGCAGCAAATGTAATGTTTCACCATGACAGACGTTTAACTGTCTGTTATTTACAACCTTAATTGTTATTTATAATAACGATTTCTATTACCTACTTTTATTTACTAGTAGCCATAGAAACAGGGCATGTATGTAAATTAATCATGAGAGAGTAACTGTGAGGATTGTGGGAGTAAATCCTACCTGATTCCTAAAAAGAGGAGTTTAGACGAATCGATGGTAACATATGGTCAAAAAGGCAGGTTCAGACGTAACAGGTTGGGGACGGCAGGTGCTCCATTGAAGAAAAGGGACCGTCATAATTGTGGACTGGTTCTTCGGGAGTTCTTGAACAGACCTCAGGTCTCAGGAGCAACCCAACCCTTTTGGTTGAGGAATGTGGCCACCGCGTCAGGTGGAACTCTCGATAAAGGCATGTATATATATTTAAGTAATTCACATCACAACCTATCTGACTACCATGTTACCTTTACCATGTTACGAGAGTTCAATGAAGGAGAAGCATCAAAGTTACTTAAATTAGGTAATAAATGACCTTTGAATGTCAATCATTTTACAAGTTTCGGATCAGGCTATCGGATCCAAATGTCAGCACAATTTATTTTTCTCGTTTATAGCGAATCCAGACTGGTTTCGAAGTCGTCAGGACGTAATCTAATTATATAATAACATAAAAGAATGTTACTTGTGTTGTGTACTCGATGTACACTCCCGGTCAAACATTTAGTATTCGCGTGCCGAGATGGAACTTGAGCATTTTCAATATAATCCTTCTATTTTTTGTTTATTTGTGTATTTCGGGCTTTTATTAATATTAAGCCTCGAGATATTAATTTTTTATTATTGATGTGTCGAATTATTGTGTATTTTGTATCTTATCATTGTTTTATAAAGACATAAACTATAAAATAAGTAGGATATTAGGCATACTTTAGGTGTAAGAGAGCCCAGAGCTCGGCCAAAAGTCTCCATAAAACTGGTTGCGTGGGCCGAAGGGCCGAGGTATTTTGGGAGCCGTCACGAAGCGAGACCTGTCCCAGCCGTTTTCAAAATAAGCTTCTCACATTTCTAGCGTTCCTTTCTTCCAATCCGGGCGGATAGCATCTCAACCAGGACGCGATATGTCCTTCGGCTTATTGTATTTTATATTATAAAATCGCTCGATTAATAATAAAAAGGATATACTAGCAATTATTACTGTATTGATAAAAGGTGCGGTAAAAATAATTCAAATAGAAAATAAACTATTTATAATGAGCAAACGTTTCGGCCAACATTTTACTAAACTAAACTAACTAAAATTATGTTACAGAGTAGGAGAATAAGTAACATGTAATAAAACTAAACTGATAAAAATGATATAAAAGAATATGAGAGCTAATTAAAATCAACTAACTAAATTAAAGAAAACAAAAAGATTTAGTATTAGAAAAGTATAAATAAAGAAGGAATACAAAACAAGTATTAGATATATTTTTAAAAAACGGAAATAATAATATATAAAAGAGAAAAATACAGTACATACTAAAAGAAAGAAAAAGTAGAGGTCATAACACCTTTCGGAATAAAGGAAAGCATAAGAATGGCTCTAGGAGGAGGCAAGGTATCAACAGGGTAGGGGAATTTAACGGTTCACAAATTACTTCATTTCAAAGTGAAAAAGATATAAAATAATATTAAAGTAAGGGAAATATTTTATTTAGAATATATATGTATTCTATGTTATATAAAATGAGATAGATAACATTTTTTGTAATTAACTAAACAGAAAAACAATTTTAAAAACGTATCGTAATGATTGTAAATGGGTTCTCAACCATACGTCTGTCTCGCTTGAATTTCTAATTCGGAAATGACTTACAAGAAATTACATAGTATAATAGCTGACTATTGTCGGCATAAGAACTACAACTATTTTATCTGTTTTTTCTCGGGGATTCCTAGGAGATGTGATCAAAAAGTACTTTCGATATTTTTAATTTTTTTTATTAATACTTGTAGTCTATAATAAAATTATTTGTGGAGCTTCATACGCTATGTATAAATCTCTTTTAGATAGTTCATTTATTTTATTTAATTGGTTAAGTACATGGCATTAGTTAGGAATTTATCCAAATAAATAAAAAATAATTATAATATGCACTCTAATCAATACACATATTGATTGAATGCACGTCCCTATAATATATGTATGTATTGATATAGTTTTCCTCAATATACAGTAGTAGGATACAGAATCTATAGATGTGCTAGCTCCTGGAGGAGGAGATGGAGGTGGGCTGGTCAGAAATAGAGGCTTGGAATCCAGGGCTCCTTGAGGTCCCACAGGAGATCCCTCCAGTCCGGAAATTTAATCCCATCCCCGATCTCGTTGGTGGAATATCAATGATCCTTCGGCTCCCTGCTCGCTCTTCGTCAACTCTCAGGTCAGCAAGGACCTCTTTACCTTCTCTATGGAATACACAATAATTTTCATTTTCCTCTTTACCTTCTCTATGGAATACACAATAATT
>NW_027104907.1:98406-103103 GCF_000696795.3 Halyomorpha halys | reverse complement strand
CACAATAATTCTAAATATATTAAGAATTTATGAAGGAATACCTTTTAATATTAGTGAAGATAGCCTTGATCAATAAATATTCGAGAAATGTCACTTGAAATAGCTGAAGATGTGACAAGTGTCAGCTATCAAAAGGATCGATTTGTTTTGGAGAGATGATTTGGATTCCAAAGCCGTTGAGCATTCATTATCTCGTTTATGGTTCCTCGATCGTCTCATCATGGCCCTGCTTTATTCTAAGCCCCTCGTTCAACAAAAGGAGCTCGCATTGCGATGAGGCATGCATACTGTTTTAGTTTCTAGAATATTCGGTGTAAATTAAAAATCTACACCGATTTTTGATTTTTCTAGCCATCCTTTTTTGTTAGGAATTCCTAAATACTACAGGAAGGACTAAATACTTCGAAGTAATACTCTGACCAGCAATTGTTATGGAATAAGTTCTCAACGGTATATAGGGCCAACCGAAAGCATATATTTATATATGTATATTATTGCTCAATAACGAGCAATTTAAGTTTGATGTGAGTTGGTTGGAAATGCCCGTGATGCTGACCGCATCCCCAGCCACTTGTTGCCCTGCGTTGGATATCCTTCCACTTGTAGCTTCCTGGTCGATAAATAGACTCGTACGAAAGGTGCCTGGCACTGCAGATTAGCCGACAGGAATAGACTTCGCTCCTCCCCTCCTCTCCCGATTCATCCCGGATTAATCCCGACAATAAAGCGAGGTAAAAAAAAATGTAATAAAGTAGAATGGAAGAGGGTGACAATAAATTTTATTCCCGCGGAGATCAATAAATCCTTATTAGAGAGGCAGAGCCCTTCCTCCGCGCCCACAGCCACGGCTCTCAGTGTACTCAACGCTACTATTTACATTAGATTATTATTTATCATTATATATTTCTGTATAAAATTTATTAAACAATAGAACTATAATTATTTTATTGGAAAGATTATATTTGTTATGTTGTACTTATCTTTGTCCTTGGCGAACCTGAATCATATTAAACCCAGAGAGGATTATTTTTTGTGCTCCGGAAAGGATTTATTTTTTAGGGTTCCCGGCTCCTTAAATAAATAAATAAATAAAACTTCAGTATTTGTTACTAGAAATCAATAAATTTCACGCTAGGCAAAAATAAATGCTAACCTTTAATGTTATCTTTCGAAAAATAATAAACCCCTCATGTGGTTCTCTCTGAGCATCTTGTGCCTGGGTGAGGTGGACTTTTATTTTGTGAAGGACCCAGGGGATATACCTCGGCCTTCTCACTCCGACTAGAATAGCTTGCTGACTTCTACAATAGCTTGCTGACTTCTACAATAGCTTGCTAACTTCTACAATAGCTTTCTGACTTCTACAATAGCTTGCTAACTTCTACAATAGTTTGCTAACTTCTACAATAGCCCGTCCTTATTGCCTTAGCTTCACGCCGCTTTTTTTTTTTTTTTTTATTCAATTTTAACCACCTGTTAAATATTCCCGGATTTAATTTATCTGTAGTTTCCTCTTCTTGTAAATGTTTCAAGTATGACATAGGACCGTCACTAAAAAGGGGTTTTAGTGGGGCGGGTAGTTCGGCCAGGGTTGGTTACCTTCCAATATTTATTGTCTCATGATTTCCTCTTGTGAGATTATGACATGTACATCGACCAACATACTTGCTATAAGTGTCTGTTTCAAAGTTATGATAAGTAAAGCCAGAGTGGCGGGTTCACCCCTTTTTCTCAACGAGAACGAAATTAAGAAAAAAAATTTCCATCACGAATTGCTAAAAATGAAAACCAAACCCATTGCCCAAAGTTCTTTGGTTAATAATAATTATATATATACATGTATATAGTGTGGATGGAAAAATTAGTATGGTCGAAATGGGTTCAGTGTTTCACAGGCTCTTAAAAGTCTTGCAATCGACATGGTTTTATCACCAAAACAATTGATTTTCAGAGATTTAATTTAAGTAGCAGTTTAAACACGTGCGCTGATAGTTGATAGCACTACCAGCTATCAAGCGATCCTGTTAGTACGACAACAAATGTTAGGTTACACGATGACAGTGGCTGAGATAGCTTTCATGAGATAACTATCCCTTCGGACAGTAAATGTAAAATATATAAAATAATTAATCAATTTTAGGGATTTCCTTACTCACCATTAACTTTAATGATCCTTACTATATCCAAAATAAAACTGAAAATAATGATATTTTCTTAATAAGGAAGAATATCTTGCGTTAGAAGAAATATATACATGAGTAATAATATTAATAAAAAATATATAAATAATGTTCAATGACTTATTTAATATTACCTATAATTTTAATTCTTAACAATGATAATATTTTCTTTGTTTCAGGACTGCCTAGTAACTGAGGCCAGACTCGGTGAGTTGATCCAGGTTAAAATTTGTTTAATGTTATTTTTCCCTTTTTTGTAATAATTTATTTATTAATGGAGCCGAGAGCCATCTAATAAATGCTAAATATATTCCTAAGAAAGTGATTTCCATGTTAATTGGGACGGAGCCGAACTGGTCCCTGGACTGCTAGCAGCCTCCCACTTCATCCCGTAGGAGAGCTATGTTTTAATATCCAATGCCTCCCATAGATATCTCGTAATATACTAACTCTTCCACGTGGCCATGTTAATGTTGGCGCGGAGAGTTTGCACAAGTGCTGCCGTGTTTGCCTCCCGAACAATGGACCAGTCTCAACAGTAGAATCTTACTTCTTTAAAATATTTCTTAACATTACAGAATATCAAAATATTATCCGAAATGAAAAAATCTCTTTTGACTGATAATAACAATAAATTTGTCCCATTTCGGTTTGTTTTTGTCGATAATATACAAATAAAGTAAGTAGGATCGAAACTTAAAATAAACAAAATCAGTCTTCCGCCATCTGTTACTTATTTAGAGATCTGAAATGACAGAAGCCGCCTTTCGATTCAGACTATAATGATTATGACTATAATGATCTACCATTGCCACTTCCCGCAAATCCAAGACTTGCGCATCGGCAAATGTTTGGTAAACAAAAGCTACAACAAACGTTTCTTGTTTTCCATCCACAAGCTTGTTTCGATAGAATTAAATGTGGACAATGCATATTACTTTTGAGTTACTTTTGCTTAGGCCATTAATTGCAAAATGATTATCAGTTTTTTATTTAAAGACTAATTGGGAAATAATAAGTATAGTGTGATAATTTATGCTATTTTATTAACAAAATCAATAAAATAACAATTGCTAGGTTTGTACACCATAGTTTGCAATGCCTTATGATTGCATGATGCATGGCAATTGGGTACAAAATTATATAAAACTAATCTTTCTTGCTACACCTTAATTGATATCATCTCTAATTTAAAAAAAAAACGAAGCTTAACTTTATCAAACTTAAATACTTTATCTTGAGTAATTAATCTCTAACTGAGCTCTTCTGCCAGCTTGGGTTATTTCAATAACTCGAGAAAATATTTAAACACCCGCTTTTGGTTTAAAGAATATTATGTTCATACATTTTTCGAGAATGAGGTAATATGATGAAGATTACGCAGTAGTCCGTCACTTGCTGAAAGAACCCATTTTAAATATTAGCTAAAAAAAAAAATTTTTTTTTTTAAAGGTAATTAAATTATCAAGATGGGAATTGCGGTACGACAGGCGATTAGTATCTTTAAATCATAAATTTGGTCAAAGCTGTCTTACATTGGACAGAAAATAGACGATCCGTTTGGAGCACGATTGGCCACACGTCTACCTAGTGGCGTTCCATTCCATTCTCTGGCTCGTCTACCTAGTGGCGTTCCATTCCATTCTCTGGCTTGTCTACCTTGTTAACACTTTAATGTTGTGTTCTGTTAACATTATTTATTTATGTCGCTCTCCCACCGTGTAGGAGTTTCAAGATCTTAGTAGTATCGAGAACTAAATATTTACTGCCCAGGTAGGAATCGAATCCACACTGTTTCGAACCAGGCTTCTTACAATATAACTAACAATAATTTATAAATAAAAAACTACAAATAGCTGCTATAATTGGAAGAATAATACATGTTTGTGAAAGGACTGGGTAGTTTTGTAAACATGTTATTGTTTACTTACTTCCATAACTTTCCTTTAACAGTCCTCAATATCCAGTAATATGTTTGTTTTTCTAAGTTTCCATTTGACACATATTTTCCCCGTACCTAGCCGTCGATTTCAGTGTGCAGCAGTGCCAATATCAACATTTTATTTTATTTTTCCTTACATTGAATCCACATACAAGACTGAAACGACAAGAAACTACTCTTAGATTTCGATTGTTACACCTTCTTGACAAACGCTCTAAACTTCCCGTTCACTACAAAAACTTATTATACACTATGATAATCAGACCAATTTGGACATGTGGACTTGAGCTCTGGGGCTCTGTCAAACCATCAAATTCTTCCCGCATCCAATCCTTACAATCCAAAATCCTACGTAAAATCCTTGATGGTCCTTATTACGTTACAAATAAACTCATCCACAAAGACTTAAACATCCCATTCGTTGTAGATTTGATCCAAAACAGTAATGCGTCTTTTTATCTCAAACTCCTTATCCATCCTAACCATTAGTTCTTAATCTCTCATCCTTAACAATCCCTGATAATCCTCCGAGGCGACTGAAAAGAAGATAGCCACGGGACCTTCTAATTTTTATT
>NW_027104907.1:89497-97665 GCF_000696795.3 Halyomorpha halys | reverse complement strand
CAGCGTATGTTGTTAGGACTGTGTTAGGGTGGGTTGGGATGTCAGCTCTATAAACCGTATAAAGCATGGGACCTAAGATACTACCTTGAGGAACACCGGCGGACTGAGAAAAGAGAGATGAGTAGGCTAGGTTATGATTTACTTTAAAGGTTCTATCAGTGAGGTACCTTCTAATTTAAATTAATGTTTGAAGTACCACCAACGGGGGTGGTTCCTTCCCAAGATTTTCAAGTGTAAATAAAACATTCAACAGATTTACTTATTGTATTTATTATTCATACAGTTGTATAAAGGAAGGATTTATTTAATTATAATTTGTGGGTACATTAAGTATAACTTTTCCTGTGGTGCAGATCAGCCCACAGTTGAGTACCTCCCTGATGTGGCTACACCCCGTACCTCCGTCCAGTATCTGATCCACCAGTTTACATATGTCACTATGAAGCAGAAGTTTCGAAAATTAATTTTATTTTATTTCATTTTAGCCAATTATTGATGGATTGCTAGAATGTATTATTACTTTATTGTTTATCTAAAAATTAAATACATTTAAGGAAAAGTATACTTTTTAAGATCCAATCCAAATAACCAAATCTATATCCTTCGTTCAGGGAGCATGGTGGTTCAATGGGTAAGGCACTGTAAACTCCGGTTCGAATCCGACTGTGGCAGATAATTATTTATTCTTTTACTCTAGCTGTAAGTCAACCCTGTGGGTTCGGGAGCCATTCGGGGCAAAAAAAAACCGGAATAAGACAAATCACCTCCTTGTATAGCCATTGTTCAAGAAACAGTACTTCCTTAGAACCCCTGACCCTCCATGCCAATGCCAAGTTGCGGTGCCAATAAGACAAATTAAAGCATAAAATGTGATTTGTGCGAATGCCTATGTATAACTGACCAGACCAACTAAAAATGAAAAGTTTTAAAAACTAAAGCAATGTGTACTAAGGCAGTCGAATGTCTAGTAAACAAAATGACCGAAATTGTTAAGTATTTTGAATGATGTAGAATATTTTGAAATTAAACTTGTTCTTTCCTCAAACCATTTGTTTTACAATATAAATTAGAGACACTGCCTATAGAGAGCAATAGAAGTAGTGTGTTAGAACTTAAAAATATTCAAGAACCTTAATTTAGACCAGTTTCACTTCTTACATTGTCCTTTAAGGTGAATGAATGACCGTGTCGTCATAGTAACTATAAAGGACTAAGAAGATTTTGGTAATTTATGAAAATGTTTTTCTTCCTTGGTTACGTGGATTCGAAGATTTCTATTTTAACCATTATCCTTCTAAATGAACATGGCTGACTTCAAAACTGCCGCCGCAGGTAAAAAAAGGTGAAAAAACCTTAGAGATTATTACTCCCTTAGCTTATTTACATATTATAAGAGTCGCATGGCCCTTAATGCGTGGAAAGGGAGAAATGGTCGAAGGGAACATGACAGGGCAAGAATTGTGACGTTACTTCTGGGACCTTGCGTGTCCACATGCGAGGGTCCGCGGAGGAATCGATACCTCCCGGGCCTATATAGTCAACTTGTAGTATAATATCGAAAGCATTATATCGATATTTCATAGGAAAAGATAAATATCGACATAATCATACGATTTTTAGCTAAAAAATCTTGTGTAAAGATTTTTTTTCTAAAACATCCAAGTTTTCAGAATAGTGTATCAGTAATATCGATGAACGACTTTCCGAATTTTTAGATCTTTTAGTTTGTAGCATCCATGATTTGAAATTGCAATATATACTACAATTAGAAATTTTGTCCATATTTGTTTAATAGCGAATTCCTCGAGAGCATAAGAAAAGAAAAAAATTATAATAGATAAAATGTTTATTATTACTTATTATTCTTAGTTTTTTAGTATACTTTTTTTTATTGCCAGCACTCTAATATGTTTAATGTAGCTTGATATGATAACCATAGCTTAAATGATATAAGAGCGAGTTCGAGGTGGAGAAAGATTAACTATTAAGTTAGAATATACAAAACTATTATCCTTCCTAGTGTTCTTAGCGATGCGATCTTGGCCACTTACACTGCGGGAAGAACAGGGAAGGTTTTTGAAAACAAAGCATTACTAAAAAGATTCCGACCGGAAAATAATGAACTAAGCGGAGAATTAAGAATGCTACACAGCACTGAAATGAGATATTAAAAACATTTTTGTTTTAAATTTTTGTAAAAAATTTTATGACTCCCTTCTGGCCATTTCTGGCATATGAGGGGGGGGGAGGGAGAGAATATCTACAGGGTAGCACCCTAGTCTACCCATGATAGGGAGTCATCTTTTCATTTTGCAGTACCGCCATAGAAATAAGAGTAAACACCGCAGGCAAGATTGGAACCGGCGCCGCTGCAGCTAGGAGCTAGTTGTAACTTTAAATCGCTTGGCTACAAACGGAATTCATGGAATTGCACCCAGAAATATAATTCAGGCATTGCGTCGAATAAAATTTTAGGGGTGGGATTTTGTACAAGATGTTAATTGATACACGTTGGCAACAAGCTGTCAACCAATAGGAATCAAAGATGAAGTCACGTGATATGGACACGTATTTAGGATTAGTTAATATCAATGTGCCCGAGCACATTATAAAACTCAATAAAAAAACTCCTTAAAATGTATATTTACTACAGAAGAAGGAGACAGGGTTGAAATAAATATTTATACTTGGTTATATAGAGTTTAATTACTAACAAATTGACTTGGTGATATACTCATCCACCAGGCTTCAGTGAACAGACAGAAGTCTAACAATCAAATAACTTTGATACCAACTGAAGACCAAAGTCCAAATATAAATTTATTTTTTCTCTTCTAATTAACAGGATCCATTTGAAGGATTTAACAGAAAAACTAATATTCTCTCCTCTAGCTAAATTCATATTAAACATGAAAAATATATGAGGTGTATGTAGTTGATCGTAGATTACTGGAGAAGATGGTCGGGGGGTGCGGTCAGCAAAGAAACGACATAAATAAACAAAAAATATTTATTTATGCTGACGTTTCGACCTGATTTTCAGGTCCTTCATCAAGGAGTTGTAGGCAGAGATTTCTGCTAAACTCAATATAAATATAAAATATGAAAAATATATATTTTCTATTATGAAAGGTTTTTAAAATTTCATTATACATTTAAATTTAATGTAGTGACACTATTGTACATTTAAAAAAACTAGTTTCATTAAAATTAAATAAATACATTTTTCGTGTCTACTATAAAATTTGCTAAAGCAGAGAATGTGAGTTTGGCAGTTAGATCTTTGATTTCGAAAACATCAGAAATTTGTCTTTAGATAACATTTGAAAATCTTGATTTTTGAGAGTGGGCAATAATAAAACTCCTCTAATAAAACTAGTTAATTTTTCCGAGTAGTAACCCACGAGCTTAGAGCTCAAATATAAAAGTCATTAAATACTATAAGCTCTAACTACAACAAACACTTCAGATGTTCTAAATATTAATTTCAAATTTTTAATGTAGATTAAAAAAAAGTCATATCAAGAGAGAAAAATGTTTTAGACAAAATAAAAAATATTAACATTAATCTTCTAATTGTTATAATATGGCATTCATACTATAACACAATCGGGTAATCATGAATCAATTAATTTGATTTCTTGGGTTAAATAAGGAAAATACACTTTCGATCGCATTAAAGCAAATTAAAGGCACAGAAAATAAAATAATATAAAATGCTTCCAGTGAAGTGGCCAAAAAAAAAAAATTAGATTCCTTTCTATAAAAAAACAAAAGCAAAAACTTTTACTTGCCTACTTTGCTACGTCAGTCTGTTCAAATTGCAGCCATATTATAATGATCTACTCAACATATTTTCTGTAATCTGGGCATGTAAATATGCTTTTAATTATAAAAACATTTTTATTTGATAATTTATTGAACGCTAAAAACAAATGTGGCTAATGTTAACTCTGGTCAATCAATGGTTAAATAATGGTCACTCTGACTTTGACGAAGCCCTGCAACGTGGGGCGAAACGTTGGCTTAATTAAAATAGTTATTGCTATTTGAGTTTAATTTGACCGCACCCGGACCATATTCCATTTATTATTTAGTTTCTGTGATTTCCTATACATACATACTAATCTAATACAATTGGAAATGTACTTTTCTTAATCTATTGAAATAATTAAATCTATGGCATATAATAAAATTTAAATACATCCGGAGCAAATGCAAGAAAGAATGATGTAAAAAATTATATAATATGTATATGTAATTTCTCGGCTACCAGGTTCAACGCCATGACACGAGCCGAATTTTTTCGATGTGAAATCGGCAAAAACAATTTAGTCAAAATAGGAGCCTCATTTCTCTAACTTCACAGGAATTTGAAAACATGTTTCTTTCCGAATAAGTTTATTTACAAGCAAGTAACCTTCTTAAAATTGTTTCAGAACATAACTTATCCATACCTCTGGTACTGGTACTGGTATATGATGGGGGAACAAGTCCGGCAAGTGGGCCTATTGGTGCTTTTTGCCAACCACTGGTAACTACCTAAGTTGCTGCCACGTATTAACCAAGGTGGGAGTGTCAAGATTCATTCCTAAGCACCGTCGAAAAATGAATATTTAACTGCCCCAGGCGGGAATCGAACCCACAACGTTCCGAACCGAGCGCACTGGGACCTGTACCCCAACTCGTACGGCCGTCACGTCCCATCCATAACTCTGAGGGTTAAAGCAAATATAGTTAAAAAAGAAACATGCAACTTTATGGTAAGTTGATACAAAGTTGGACAAAAAGTCTTTTACTTTACAGACATAAAACGTTGTCATGGTATTGTTAAATAAACTCGTTTCCATGGAAACGATAATAAATTCGAAAAATCCAAAATGGAAGTAGCCAGTCTCGTATAAAATGTTAGTTAATTTAGCTACGATAGGCCTAGAGTTTCCACTGTAGCAGTTCTAATAACTGACTAAATTATAAACAATAAAATGCACTAAAGTTCCAAGACAAGACCGTAAATCGGGGGAACAACCCAGCTGGGAGCCTCCCTCCCTAATTGGAGTACACGGGGTCATAAACCTTTTGAGGAATCCTGAAATAAATCTGTTTGCTCCCGAAATGAAGCCATTCCTATTCCCTAACCCATTCTTTAAGATTCCTTCTGATTTTTAAATCTAAATTTAGATTTCGGAATCTCTCTTTAGTGTTGTAGTGTTCCTATTTTTATTGTGAATGGCGGACATAGATTCTAGAGGAAATATCTTATTGTTTTTAACTTTCTTTTTTGGAAGTGATGGATCGAAAGGTTGGATATCGATTGGAAGATGGATCGATGAAGTTCACAAATAGGATATAAATTGATAAATTTTTAGTAATATTACTAATATAAATGAATTAAATTATGATTATCCCTTTTTAAAATTTCAAATTTTTCATAATTACAATTTTGACTTATTGATATCAATTTTAACTTATATTATTTATAAAAAACCAACTCAAAAAAGCAATATTAGAGAAAAATCAACTTTAAAATATTCTGAAATTTGTAATGAATTTGTATAAAGTTTTTGATAGTAGCAAGATGGTCCGAGTGGCGTTTAGATAGGTACAAAGATAATTGACAAGGTTAAAACTAAAAAAATATTTAGTTTTTTTTTTTACTATTTGTATAATTTTTTTTACCACTTCCTATAATTAATTACATGAGTCAAATATCGATATTGTATTCTAATATAAAGTTTTTTAAAATTAAATTTTCAATTTAATTTGTTACTTACCTGAAATTTAAAACATGTTTTATAGTTTATTTTCTAGTATTTTTAATTGGAATTTTTCAAATATTGCACTTTTGAGATTCATCACTTCTCTTGCGGATGAACGCAAGAACGTTAAAACATGTTTGTATATATTATCATTAATTAGATGCAAGTTCCCAATACAAACCTTTTAATAAGTATGAAAACATGAAACTTATTGTAATTTAAACAAATGCATAGACGTTTTGATCATGCTCTATGAAAATATATTGTGAAGTTGTATGAATGATGTTATTACTATATATAATAATAGTAATGGTTTATTACTATTTCTGATATTATAATATATATTGTTATTATATTGTTTTTTTTTTAATTAAAAAGAAGTGAAATAAATAAATATTATGTTTTTTTATTTTTCCCAAGGATTAGAACCAGTCGAGGGAACCTCCCATTCACTTAATTAGAACTATAAATAACCGGTTCTACTACAACCGATCAAGGGTTTCCTTTTAGTTATATATTTTTTTTAATACATTCTCATTGAATATACATGGTAATAATGAATTAATTCAAGTTAATAATAATAACAAAAATTCAATTATGCAAGCCCCCAACTAGGATGTTACCAATGTGAAACCGCCTTCAGCGGACCCTGTAATTCAATTTATACTGCCATACGGCAAACAAAGTCTGTATGTAATTTGTATATATACACTGTATTATCATATATTTGTAATCGTAACTATATATCAATAAAGAGGATTGGAAAATAAAAAAAAAATAATAAAAATTCAGAATTGATAAATTAATAATGAGCTAATGAATTCGTTATAAGCACGGAGTGAACTTGATATAATAAAATATAAAAAAGAATGAAATATAATATACTGCATATAATGAAGTATATTGTTCATACTTTCATTATCATTAAGAGTTTTTGAGATGAAGTGATCAATAAGTGAGAGTGTTATTAGTCCTTTGGCTAAGATATAGATTAAACTGGATACGACCTTTGTCCTTTGGCTAAGATATAGATTAAACTGGATTCGACCTTTGTCCTTAGGCTAAGATATACATTAAACTGGATTCGACCTTTGTCCTTAGGCTAAGATATACATTAAACTGAATTCGACCTTTGTCCTTTCAGTAAGATATAGATTAAACTGGGTTCGACCTTTGTCCTTTCGCTAAGATATAGATTAAACTGGATTCGACCTTTGTCCTTTCAGTAAGATATAGATTAAACTGGATTCGACCTTTGTCCTTTCAGTAAGATATAGATTAAACTGGGTTCGACCTTTGTCCTTTCGCTAAGATATAGATTAAACTGGATTCGACCTTTGTCCTTTCGCTAAGATATAGATTAAACTGGATTCGACCTTTGCCCTTTCAGTAAGATATAGATTAAAGTGGATTGGACCTTTGTTAATACTGCTCCTATTTAGAGGATATTTTTTTTTGTTTTGTAGAGAATCAAGTTATCATTTAAAAGAGTGAACATGCTCAGTCCAAGTGAACACTTCACCCCAACATTATAAATTCAACACCTTCAAGTTTTTTTGTTTTTTTTCTGTATGTATTTTTAGCACCTCCAGTACGTGCGTGTCCTCTGGGTTTGCCTGTAGGGTTCGGTATGGGGGGGGGGGGAGGGGTGTATTTAGCGAAACCACGTTCTCATTACATAAAATTATTGAGTTGGGTGAAAAATGAGCTTAATAAATATTTCCTTAGTCAAATAAGGCACCTAACACTAATATTAAAAAGATAAAACAGTCGACCTGTGTTATATTGTTTAGTAAGGCGAGTACATCACGTGTGTATATGTACCATGGGTTTGGAAAGGTGAGGAAAATAGATCTGCTACAGTTTTCTTGCTTATATCTAAAAAAGTTTTTGGTTTGGTGAGATGGTTCCTATTTAACAATAAAGTACATTAAACTTCCAGTAAAAGTGGTCATATAGCTTGTTTGCCTAAACCACGCGTTTTACCACATTCACCTCCATCACAAACACGACGCCCAAACCCTTAGGAATTTTTCTCACATAATGTATTGATGTCGCTGAAATATATATAATAGGTCACTGCTTTATTTTTTATTTAGCTTTAGGTTTAAAAATAATTAGATATAGATGACTAAATAATTAGATATTAGGTCTAATTTGATTGGGCTAATTATTTGTTCCTTCCATTTCAAAGAACTATATGATTGCATCGGGAATTACAAATGGGGTCAATAGAGGATTACATCAAAAAACGGTTCATGAAGTTCCATTCCCAGTTACCTACCGTTAAAACAGTGACCTATGACTTAAGAAACCCAACCTCAACCTGAAGACTAAAGCCTTATAGCAGGTGGATAATTAGCTGGTGAACATTCTGTTATAAATTCTATATTTATTAATTCCATTATT
>NW_027104907.1:84042-84987 GCF_000696795.3 Halyomorpha halys | reverse complement strand
TTCAGTGCACATTGCATATTTTTTATTTTATTGTAGACTAGCAGAACCGGCAATGCTTGGCTATTCTTATATTTGAGAATGTATGTATACATATTAATCGAACACTACTGAAACTTTGTTATCAATTAATATATAAATGAAGTGATAAGATGGTAACTGTAGTAACACCTAACTTCGCTGTATATTCTCCAATTTAGTTGTGTTTTTTTTCTAATTGTGGTTCAATATTAGTACTGTATTCAAATAATTCAGAATGATTGACATATTCAAGTGTGGCAAAAGAGTGAAAAAAAGTTGATATTCGATTTTAGCACCTCGAGAAACCCTGAAATACGAATTTTCGGGGGGGGGGGGAATGGATAATAAAATTATTTGCAACAAACTTTTCGCCTTTGAAAATTCCTCCTATAATTAGGGGTGTATTTTGTTAAAAAAAAATAAAATGAACGGTTTTATGTACCATGTAAGGTCGATCTGGTATAAAATAATGAAAAAAAAAAAGAAACTACACTGTTTATAAAAAAATATTACACATAACCAATTTGGTAGCATGTTTAATAAACTTTGTTAAGAGTAGGTTTGTCGCATATCCTGAGTTTTAGAGATATGTGAGACTTTAAAGTAAATGATGTACTGGTGATATTACACAATATTTTTTTTACTTTTTTCAAAGTTTGGATTTTCTTCCTTTTTTTTCTGTTTATTTAACTGGTCAACCCTGTGATTCCACCCAGCCTCCTTAACTGGCTATCCTTAATTGGGAAACATCTGATTCTGACCAAATTACCTCCTTGTACAACCGTTGGTCTATTAACATATTGCTTTCTAACAAGTACCCTTCATGGGTTGTAGTCCTACAGATTCATTTTGTAACTAAAATGTTCCAGGAGATGTATATTTTCCAAGTTACACGAAAAACTGATTTTTTTTATTTTGTAGAAATAT
>NW_027104907.1:82193-83518 GCF_000696795.3 Halyomorpha halys | reverse complement strand
CAAATGCTGTAGATAATCCCATAATGAGGAGGTTAGGATGCCGGAGGACCTTTGATCAGTTGCATCATTGATATCTGAACGAGTTATTATTGATTGTGCCAACCTTGAGCCCAACTTGCCCGTCATCACTACACACTGCACGGGGCTACTGTCTACCGAATTGGTTGAAGTCCTTCTCACTCTGCATGCATATTTAGCTACCCGCCTCAACTAAACCATATTTATGAGAGCAATAAATACCAATAAGCCACTAAAATATTTTATTTATCAATAGGCGATGGTGTGCCACTGAGATGATAAAACACCCAGTGTTGAGAGCGAATTAAAACATAACTTTCTCAACTATTGAAAAATTGAAGAAATACAAAAGGTATAATTTCTTGCAGCAAATATGATATGAAATTGATTTTTATATCATCACGGTGTCTCAGTGACCCTTATATGGAAAAAAAATTATAATTGAGCGTGATCATGAATAAATCGTCTCCTTGTATAACCGTTGTTCAAGAAACAGCACTTTCTTACTAAACTACAGAACTCCTGACCCCTCAAGGCTTATAACGGTCTTGAGTTTTTTCAGTTTCCATGCAATATTCAATCATAGCACACAATATTAGAGCACGCTAAGACAAGGAACCCAAATCACTTCCAGGTTCAGAAGGTTGTAGATTCGATTCTCACCTGGGTCAGTCAATATTTATTTCCTGACGGCCCAGAGAAATGAATCTTGACTTTCCCTCTCTGGATCTGCTTAGGTTCCCAATGGGAGGACATGAGCCAAAATAAAAAAGAAGGCATAAAAATATTAAAGTTAGTAGCACACATTTTGTAAAAGTAACTTGTATTGCAAAACCATAAGCTCTAATAAAATTATAGACAGTAGCTGATTGCTAAGAACAACGGACACAATTTTAACTTCGTACTTTATTCTACTGTTTTTAGTGATCGCTGTTTAATAATTTATTTTAAATGTAAGGCGATAAAATAAATTATTTATATATAAAGGTTAATTTATGAAGAACGAATTTACAAAAAATAATACCATTTGAACTACAGAATACACACGTTACAGTTATACAATTTGAGCACCGTTAGGTGGGGTTCCCCCTCTAGTTTATAACATAATTATAGTATATAATATAATTATAGTAGATAATATAATTATAGTCTATAATATAATTAATTGTGAAAACCCAAATTGATTATCATCTTTACACATCTACTATAATATGCTTGTAATAATTTTCTAATACTATGACTTCTGAATTCTGTGGCTTAGTAAAAGAAGGGCCAAAGTTCATTTTATTTGCTTTGAGAAAAAGCTC
>NW_027104907.1:75916-80977 GCF_000696795.3 Halyomorpha halys | reverse complement strand
CACAAACACACGAAAGAACTGAGCTGTCACAACAACAAAAATGGCGGCGATCTCAACTGGTCTATTGTGTGACGTCATTCTCCATTTAACAGACCTAGTAACAGACTCTCAGCCATGTTAAATGTTATTTCGTTTTACTACGGTAAAAAGAAGGCAATTTTTTTTCGATTTAACATGAGTTTTTCCATTTAACACGCTTTAACATGTTAAACCAAAGATCATGAATACCCCTAAAGTACCAACAAACAAATATTAATTTTTATATATTAGATATTGTTGTTGTTAAGCAAATTTAGTGAACTCGTCTGATAACGATCTTATGCATGTATATGTGCATATAGAATATATCTGGAGACTTTTTTTTAACCCCCGACTAAAGGTATAAAGAACTGTTCTCCGTTAACAATAAAAAAACGTTAGAGCTCAAGTTGCGTGACGACGGGAGTTAATAGCCAGGGCGGGTTGTAAGCTATATGTTTAATTCTGCCAGCAGCTGGCCACTACGCTCTTATCTAGTTCTCATTAAACTGCCATATTTCGAACTCTGTTAGATAAGTACAATAACATGAGCTCCTAGGAGGTGTGTTGTATTAATTATTAACATGTATTTGAGACGATTTCGCTACCATTAATTGATTATATATATATACATGTGTATAAGTGTGTAAGCATTGAGAATGGCCTTGTGCTAAGGATGCAGACGGTATCTCCTACAGGATGGGCGATAAACCCGAAGGCTCGGAGATACGGAACGGGGGGAATTCGTTGCTGACTCGGCTCCTGGAGAAATTCGAGTCCAGTCATGACTCAGCTGAGGAGTTGTTGAGCAGCATTGGCAACGAAATGAGATATTTCACTCGGATCAAATCCTTTACAAGAACAATAATATTTAAAATGTATCACTCTTAAATTGTAGAAACATTAACTGAAAACTTAAAAGCCAATATTCAATTAGAAAAAAATTGATATCTTTTACAGGAAAAATAAACAAGTAAAACAAAAAAAAACATATAAAGGAAATAGCTGAGGTAGTCGTACAAAAGGAACCATAAATAGTTAACAAATATTTATTCCCAAACGTTTCGTAGAGCTTTGCACAGCTTAGTCTAATAAAGATAAAAAAAAAATATTTTTACAATTTAGGATAATAAGATACAAAAATTTTGTAAGCATAAGTAAAAAGAAAATTCTATAAAAATTAACATACAGAAAAAAAAATAGATAGAATATTAAGTGTTTTATAAAAAAATAAATAAAAAATAATAACATAAACTATTAGATTTAACAATAAAAAATTAACATTTTAAATTTAATAGTTTATGATTTTTTTAATATACATTTATTGTACATTTTATTTTTATATAATTTTCTTTTTACATATATTTAAATAATTTTTAACCCACATTTTTTTGTGTATCTTATTATCCTAAATTGTCAAAATATTTTAGTTGTTTTTGCATCTTTTTTAGCCTTGATGAAGCTCTACAAAGGGAGCGAAGCTTCGGCAAATAAACAGTTCTTTACTATTTTTTGTTCCTTTTGACCGCAGACCCGACTATCTCCTTCAGATTATGAAAAAGAAGGTCAATCATTCATATACATAAAAAAAATTTAATTTATGCTGCATCGCTGATAAATTTTAAGATTTTCCTAAATGTGGAAATAGTTTGAAAATTTAATTTACAGTGATAATCCCTCATTTTGAGTCCCCTTGTGGGAAAATCAATTCTCCAACTTTGACTATCTTCTTTGTCTTTTCCCATTTAATGTTACGGTTTGCATGTCAATCGCCAAATGTAATAAAAAAAACAAAAAAAAAACAGACTAATGGCCTTTAAATTAAGAGAACTTTCAAATGAATGGATCCGTGCAAATTGAAAATTTGAGTTGATAACTCTCCCAGCTAATAAGGAAAGTAATAAAGATTTAAAAATTGCGTGCAAATTATAAATAAACTTAGAAATGAAATAAACGATTCGAATTATGGTTTTATGTGTGTAATCACATTTTTGTCGAACTCCATTTTATATTTTTTGGAAATTAGAGAGTTCAATGCGCTTGGGAATAGCAGGGATTTTGATGCCAGACTTTTGGTTATAAACTTTTAAACCTTTAGATAAAACTTGATTATCTCAAGCACCGCCGAAGGAGGAGATCTCTTTTTGAAGAAGAAATCAGTTTATTTGACTAAGTTTTTTTTCCTCTCTCGGTTAGATAAGAAGCAAACCATAGCCAGTAGGTACCAACCCTCGCCTCGAGAACAAACATTTACACTCCTCCACGAGGGAAAATATTCCAGATTAGATAGCCTCTTCTATCTCTAGTGCGCCCTCTTCTGTCATAGAAATTTGTTTCAATTTCAGACTGAGTAAACTCTCCTTTTGGAAAATTAACCTTACGTAACAGGTGGTGTGAATGATTTCTTCGGGTGTATTTAAAAACATACAAATTAATTACATTGATAGCCAAGGAGTAACTTACAGTTTCACATGGCAACAACACTAAGAGTATATTGAAAAAACAATAGAATAGATTTTTGAAATAGGCAAAATTTAACAAAAATGTACTCCAATAAAATGTATACATATAATTCGATGCTTAAAATATGTTAAAAATAAATAAAGCTTCAAAAATGTAATACTACAATGAATCCTTACTATAAACGGACATGATTAAAACGAACTGCCGTTAATGAAATATTCGGTAAAGAAGCTGTAGGTATATTTAATCTCAGGAGTCAATACAAATATATAAAAAAGTATTATACGGATCTTTTGTTTTAGAATCTTGGATTATTATCTCCCATCTTGATTTATTATCTCAAATTGCTATGCAAACAAAAGTTTCATATATTTGTTTATAATATACACAAAAATTTTCTTCACGGAACAGTATACATTTATTAAAATATAACAAATTAGAGAAAAAAATTATTGTATTTTAAACTGTTGTTTATTTTAAAGTCGATATTGAAGGAGATTTGAATTTATTTTATTTTGAATTGTTTATAGCTTTAGCTTAATTTTTTGTTTTGAAATTTTATAAATAGTTGATGACCAAGTCGTGCAGTGGGCCAACTCTATTTGTATGGGAACTAACCTCAAAGTTACATAAATATTTCACAAGAATTATCGAATGAATTTGGTTAATGACTTCCAATTAATATATACTAATTCAAATAGGAGTCGGTTGGTTTTAGAATGCAATGCCAATGTAGAATGTAATTATAAAAATAATTACAGTAAATTAAATATTTGAAAGTAATTGATAAATTCTCTAGATGATGATGAACTTGAGCATTGTACAATTAAGACCCTGGCACGTGTGGACATATCGAGCGTAACAGGCGCCATTACGCAACACGTGCTAGGAGAGAACCAGTTCCTGGATCGGCGGCCTCAGGACTGCGCCCATCTGCGTCCGAACAGGCGCCGCGATTTATATGCGCCGGCGGGATTCGACTACGTGCGCAACATACTAACCTTCTTCCTAATTTGTTAAGAGCCGCTTTAAAGGAATTAGAAGAGCTCTTTGAATAGGTGTCGCTCTTCTCTCTGAGCAACGCTCGGCATATCATCAACAGTCACTAACAAGGACATGAGAAAACATACATTCGCTCCAAGATGTAAATCTCCCTTTGTTTGTAAATATATAATTCATAACTCTAACATCAGAATTGGAATAGAAAATTAACTAGATATAGTGACCATTGAGGTAAACAACAGTATGATCAATTTGACAGTTATGTTTAACTATATTAGAAACTCTTCTAACTGTCTTAGTCATAGCTGAGGTATTGTATATTGCATAATATAGCAGGTAAAATCAAAATACAATAAAAAACCTAATATGGATGTAATGATAATAATTATAATAAAGGCGGTTAGATGCCGATACCTAATGACTGACGTCCAAACCAAAATCCAGAATATCAGTCTTGATACAATCCTACCACTTACGCTTCGGTCTACCTATCGATCCAGTATTTATTTACATTTATGCAACTTTCCAAGCCTAACATATTCATTGCAATGCTATGATTGAATCATATTCGGCGGGTGCAGTTCTTGCAATGCAGCATTGGGTAGCCTCATGAATTATTTTTTATTTTTTTTTTTTATTTTAACTTGCTCTTCTATTCTGCAAGCAATGCCAAACAAATAAAATATATGACGTCACTAATTAATTAAACGAAATGGTCATGTGATTAATATCTAAGTCAGATATCTGTACTGACGATGTAAAAAACAACTTGTTTATTGAAATGATTAAATTACATTTATTAAAACAACGTACTGTTAACTAAGAATATTTTCATTAAGTTGAATTTTATTTATTTGTCTATAATACGTTATTTTTATTGTTACAGGTCCGATGTTTCAAGTGTTGCGGTTCAAATCCCCACCTAAAGGTATGAAATATTCATTCTAAAATTCTGAAACGGTAAATAATAGTTACGATACAACTTTTTGGTGGCTATTAAAAGCCAGAGAAGCTCTGCTTCATAATAAAGTACAAACTAATACTATTAATCTTGTTTGTACTTGGTACAGTTTCAATGACAATTCTGCCAGATAATTTTTTACTTTTAAACTCATGCAATATCACTGAGAGTCGTCTCTATCAAGGAACAAAATGTATTAGTGCTTGTACTATATAGTTTTTGTACTTGTATTTATGGACTAATAGTATTAGGCTTTCATTATGGAACAGGCTCCTGGTGGGTCAGGTAGTCGGGAATGATCCAGGATAGTCCCCAGTAATCGGCTGGAGGACTGTAATTTTACTAACTTGGTCATTAAGGCTATTAGGGAAACTAATGTATTCTTCAAGACTGACTCAAAGATCTCCGAACTGAGTCTGAAAGGGTTGGAACTTGTGTTGGAACACATCGGGAGTTCGAGTCGAGGCAACCGCACTAAATGATTCCTCAACAGTGTAGCAGTGGCGAATTTGTGTTCCAACATCTTTATTTATCTAAGATAATTATTTTTAAAATAAATCCCCATAATAGGCCAGTAAAATGTTTTTGGTTTTACAACTCAAATCTGCGGCTTGGAG
>NW_027104907.1:65859-74582 GCF_000696795.3 Halyomorpha halys | reverse complement strand
AATACTATTAATCTTGTTTGTACTTGGTACAGTTTCAATGACAATTCTGCCAGATAATTTTTTACTTTTAAACTCATGCAATATCACTAATAGTCATCCCTATTATGAAAAAAATAAGTATTAGTATTATTACCACACTAGTTTCTATACTTGTATTATGAACTAATATACAGCAGCCATAGGATAATATCAACCCGCAGCTCGATAAATAATGTTATGGCCAATATCGATGAAGTATCGAAGCGGCCATGAATATCGATTCCCATTGTTCTGCCATGTCGAGAATCATAAATTAAAATAATTAATTAAAGTCAGAAACAAAACGAGACCTTTAGCTTTATGGAAATGGACCCGGTGTACAACAATGCTTTATGGGAAAGTGGAGGGGGGAAGCGCCATGGTGAAATTGTTTAGTAGGCCATCATGGGCTATGATATTAATATATGCATTGCCTCCCAACGAATCGAAAAGATGTACTGGAATTTGCCGAAAACTTGAGTTATAAAGTGTCTCATATTCAGAGTTCTTTCCCTTATTGTATATTCCATATATGCCGGAGCAAAAGTCAAAATTAAACCAACGTGTTTCAGATATTTATCTAAAGGTCATGTGATTAATATCTAAGTCAGATATCTGTACTGACGATGTAAAAAACAACTTGTTTATTGAAATGATTAAATTACATTTATTAAAACAACGTACTGTTAACTAAGAATATTTTCATTAAGTTGAATTTTATTTATTTGTCTATAATACGTTATTTTTATTGTTACAGGTCCGATGTTTCAAGTGTTGCGGTTCAAATCCCCACCTAAAGGTATGAAATATTCATTCTAAAATTCTGAAACGGTAAATAATAGTTACGATACAACTTTTTGGTGGCTATTAAAAGCCAGAGAAGCTCTGCTTCATAATAAAGTACAAACTAATACTATTAATCTTGTTTGTACTTGGTACAGTTTCAATGACAATTCTGCCAGATAATTTTTTACTTTTAAACTCATGCAATATCACTAATAGTCATCCCTATTATGAAAAAAATAAGTATTAGTATTATTACCACACTAGTTTCTATACTTGTATTATGAACTAATATACAGCAGCCATAGGATAATATCAACCCGCAGCTCGATAAATAATGTTATGGCCAATATCGATGAAGTATCGAAGCGGCCATGAATATCGATTCCCATTGTTCTGCCATGTCGAGAATCATAAATTAAAATAATTAATTAAAGCCAGAAACAAAACGAGACCTTTAGCTTTATGGAAATGGACCCGGTGTACAACAATGCTTTATGGGAAAGTGGAGGGGGGAAGCGCCATGGTGAAATTGTTTAGTAGGCCATCATGGGCTATGATATTAATATATGCATTGCCTCCCAACGAATCGAAAAGATGTACTGGAATTTGCCGAAAACTTGAGTTATAAAGATGCACTGGAATTTGCCGAATACTTGAGTTATAAAGATGTACTGGAATTTGCCGAAAACTTGAGTTATAAAGTGTTTCATATTCAGAGTTCTTTCCCTTATTGTATATTCCATATATGCCGGAGCAAAAGTCAAAATTAAACCAACGTGTTTCAGATATTTATCTAAATTAATGTTGGAGACATACAATGGAACTATCGTTAATATTAAAACTATCAAACAAAAATATTAATATATCTATATTATTATTCTATATCTATAACATACCTGGACCAAAGGTCTTTTTCGGTAAGCTACCGAAAATACCTATATACCTAATACCTAATACCTATTTGAGCATAATGGTAAAAAAATTACATCACCATTTCTCAACAAAATATAACATTTCCCCAACAATGATAATTTGCATGCCCTACAGGTTAAAATATATTTGTTTTGATGATCTAAATAAGAGGAACTTTTAGAGCCGTACTTGCTAACGGCGACATTTTTGTGTATTTTATTGTAAATTAAAAACTGTTATATCATAAAAATTTACAAACAAATTTTAAATCTAAATAGAAAAAAATAAAAATTACTCTTTATATTTAGAGTGCCACCAATGAGTTGTTGCTCTACACGCCTGTAACACTCCATTTTAACTGAGATCAAATTTACTGAATGTATTATATTATATACAGTTGTAAATTTCAATAAAGATATTAAAAAAAAAAACTCTTAAGTAGTTCTATTTTTACTATTAGCTATTATAATAAGCATTCTGGAAGTAAGGTTGAAGATAATTTTATTGGCAACACGTTAGTTACGTAGTTATTTTTTCGGGATAGAATGGTGTGGATGATTTATGACCTAGCAAACAACATACACACATATTTTCGTTCTACATGAACTTTTTTATCTCATTATAATAGTCAACGAACTAAATAAGATAAAGCTGAGAATGCGCTGAACTATAAACTACAGGGAAAACAATACAAATTGAGAAATCTAAAGCATAGAAAATAATTTTAAAAGGAATAGTCGAGACGAATAAAAAAACGAAAAGTTTACAAGAATCTTTTAAAATGAAGGCCGTTTAACGATTGATCGGTTGATGTCTATGAAAAAATCTTATGGCACGTTTTCGATATCTTTATAGGTCAATGCTAAATCCATTTCAAGCCTCGATAAATCTCAGACGAGAAATACTATTGAGATTCTCATTTTTTAGTAAAATAAAATTAAGTATTATTATTGTAATTATATGTATAAATGATTTTGTTATCTTTATGTCTTGTGCTGAAATACCGTGAATGTACTGACTAGGACGGAAGTTAAGACTACCCTCAATTAATTTAAATACGAGATTCTTCATCATAAAAATATTCTATTTGAAATTAATATTAATCTGTAATTGAACATTTTGCGCGTATATAAATTGTTCACTCCTTACATTTTGGATTATACCGAATTATATTTTAATGGCATATTCTAAAACAACTTATTGCGCTTATAGTTTTATTTTGAAAACAATTGGAGGTGGGGCTCAAGGACGATTTTAGTCACTGGAAAAATAAAAAACATAATAGATATATATTTATTTATTCATCTTTGTTCTAGTAAAAAATATGAGAAAGAGATTATAGCTAACAATGGCTGCAGAAGGAATTAAAGTCAATGACAACCCATTTAGTAATACAATGTATATTTTAAGGTTATCGACCTCTTCAAATATAAAATAACTTTAATAAAATGAAGTTAATAATTTATCAAACTTCAAAAGATTAATGACAATCCCAATTATTAAGTAGAGACTAGACTAGAAATTTCTTGATCTATTTCCATCAAATCTGAATAAATATTAAGTAAAATGTCCAATTTATTTCTATAAAATGTTAAAAGAGATACTATAAAATTATAAATAATATAACATCGGATTACATTAAGTCATGATTTTTAAGTTTTGAGATATTTGGTTTTGCCAGTCTAAAATGTTTATTATTGTCATAAAAATCTACTTATAGAAAGTAAAATTAATATTTCCAAACTTTAAAATCAAATATTTCAAACATTGCTATCAAATTTTAAATATTTTTAACTTAAAATATTAAATACAAAATCTGAGGAGTGGTCGTTGAAACGTTTTAAAACATAATTTTATTTTATCAATAATTCTAAGAATTAAATTGATTTTCTGAATTTTACCTTACAAAAAGATCATTGGTTGTATGAATTATAATATCAATTTAGTAAAAGAAATTGTGACAGAAAACTTAGTTAACTTCTGGGGTAGTTGTCTTTTTTACCAAAACTTGATGAACCACACCAATTTCCCACAGTTCTACATTTATAAGTTACATATAGTAAAGCAATAATAATCATAAACAATTTTCTAAAATTCTTCTAGTACAAAGTATAAACTGTCTGTATTGTACATGAACAAAATATATTTTTAAAAATTAGGCTAATAATATTTATAATTTACATATTTATCACTCGCAGAAATTTTAAATTTAAAGATAAATTTGTTATCGAGTATCGTATTGTAACTTGAGAACACAATTTCACAGGACATTTTGACGTTGTCTATGATAAATAAATGAAATGAGATGAAAATGAAACATAGTTTATTATTCTGAGAGTAGTTCCTTTAAAACAATTACAAAGTCAATTTTAATTTTATAATAACATTTATTGGCCATAAAACAGCGAGGCCACACCGAATTATAACTTATATACAGAGAGAAACATGGATTAATTAGAAAACTAACTAAGTAAAAGCAAAACAAAAAGTTAATTACAAAATATCTGTACTATTATAATAATGGGTCAGATTGGTGAAGCACAAGGTAGTGAAATATAAGGGTTTTAAACGAGGGAAGGGTTGGTACATGACATATGTTAGAGGGAATGGAGTTCCAGAGATATGCCCGGGAAGAAAACGATTTATCAAACGTAGTAGTTTGGTGAGGTGGATGGTAGATGTCAGATAAACGGGACCTGGGACCTGTTTCATAATAAAGTACAAACTAATACTATTAGTCTTGTAGATTTATCTTAATTCAATTACACAGACTTGTACTTAAGTATTTTTAATTATTTTAATATCACTAATAGTCATCCCTATCATGAAAAAAATAAGTATTAGTATTATTACCACACTAGTTTCTACACTTGTATTATGAACTAATACTATTGGCTTTCATTATGAAACAGGGCCCTGGTAGTACGGGATTGGACAGAGAATTTGAATTGCAGGTTTTCTAGGATATAGGAGGGGCGTTGAGTACTAATTGCTTGGAATAGAAAGGAAGCTAACAAATACTGGGATCGGAAGGATGGATAACCACTTCAGCTCCCCGTAATACTGCGTTATGTGCCTATCTCTGCTGATCCCGAAAATAAATCTTACTGCGCAATCGTGAGAGAAAATAGAGGGAAATGACAATGTATAAGCTACAACATACGAGGAGTACATTCTTAATTTCCAACATTTATCGTAGATTATTTCATATTTTTATGAAACTTATACTTTTCATTGTATTTTTGTTGTATTATTATCTTTTATTTTTAATTGGATTTTTTAAAATTTCTAGTATATATTTTATTAATTTTTTTTTACAACCTTTTTTTCGTGTAATCTTTGTTTCAATAATAGTTCCGATGTTCCCACATATTTGGGTCAAAACGTCGGTATATCTGACAAAAAGAATCTAAATGACTGCATTCCGATAACTCTCTACCAAAGATTTTTTTTTTAATATTTATTTATTGCTATTTACAGCTGTACATTATATTACATTTAGTAAATCTGATCTCAGTTATTGGAGTGTTACATTAGCAGGTCTCGTGGCCATCTTTTTTTCTGGAGTCTCGGAGGATTGTCAGGAATGGAAGAGGATGCAAGGTTAGAAACTAGGGGATTTGAGTGGTTAGGGAGTTTATAATGGAAGGAGTGATATCTGGTTCGGGCTAGATCGGTTACATTTCCAAAAAGATGAATCGATTTAAATATGGAACAGAAAAGGTGATGGAACAGTTTAAGAAAAAGGTAAATGGGTTGTTGATGTTTATGCGTTGTTGATTATATTTAGCAGCGTACGTAATGAAGCCTGTTCCTCTATTAGCCCAACCGAAATGACAGAAATAAAACTGAGTCACATTGTTTAGTGCAGAGGTGGAGCGAGATCGAATTTCTCTGGTTTCCATCCACGAGGGAACTTGTGTACGCTCTGTATCTAGTGCTTGTGTATTCTAGGCGCTTTGATTCATATTGGTTTGGCAACTCCACCTTCTCGGTCAATGGCCAAATGATGCACTTTACCCAGCTAAGGAATGCCGTTGATCCAAATATACATCGCAATAATAAAATAGAAAACAAATTACAAATTGATGTTTGATAGTTACAAGACAAAATAAAAAAGACAGTTCTTCTCTGGGGTTTGAAACATCTCTGAACAAGGATTTATTAAAATGATTCACTCGCTGGAAGGTAGGGTTGGCGATGATTCAATAGTTATGATAACATCGATAGTAGTCGTTATATAGTTATAGCTATCGATAGTATATCAATATATATTTTTATGGTCCTCTATGAAATGTTGGGCGTCTTAGAGGCTATTTTTGGAAGTCCTTGCGGCCCAAAATTCAGGTGTCTGACATTGGGAATTTCACTTTACCCTTAAAGAAACTACCAAACCTTCGAACTTTACATAATTAAATAAAAATATTACTAATAAATTCAAACTATTCCTGTTACAAAAAAAAAATTTAGATGAGCACTAAAAAATAGCTATGAGGGGAACCAAGGTGAGGCTGAGGATATTATAATAACAATATTATTATAATTATTATATAACATATAACATTTTATATAATTTTCATTAGCGAATATAATACAGAAAAAATGGAAACGGAAATGACAACTAGAAAAGTTGAAGTAGAACTATTTTATTTTCATTAATAGAAAACTGGACATACGGAGTTGAGCTTTGGGGTTCACTAAACCATCAAAGTTTTCCCAAATCCAATCCTTACAGTCCAAAATCCTTCGTAAAATCCTTAATGCTCCTTACTTTGTCACAAATCAAGTCATCCACCAGGACCTCAATGTCCCATATGTTGCCGATTTGGTCAGAACCAGATACCAATTATTCCATGATAAACTTCCCAACCACCCAAATCCACTTTTTTCTAACCTGGCTTCTCCTTCATCGCCTAATAATCCTCCTAGACGTCTGAAAAGAAGATGGCCACGAGATCTTCTTCTCTAGAAATGTTATTGGAGTTCTATCCAATATGTTTGTATCATGTCACTATGTGACCTACAGCAAATTTACTTGTTATATATATTTTTATACAGTTGTAAATACAGTTTTAAATTATTTCTAAAAAAATAGATAAACATCATCAAATACTTCAGTTGTCGTTTAATTAACAAATTCTGGCTTCCTTATAAAATTTCCGAAACATTTGAATTCGAGAAGAGTTTAACAGCCTTCTAACACAGCATTTGTATGAACACTCTATTACTGTAACCAATTTAGATTTATGCATCAAAAATATTTGGAACAGCAAAGAAAAGTCACATTATTAAACTTAAAAGCAAAAACATTAAGAACAATTTCAAAAGCTCCTTTGTACGTCAGCAACATAACTTTACACAGACCTTCACATGGCAAATGTAAATGAACACATACGGACTAACTACCAACGATTCCATTACAAATTGCACATAAATCCTAATATTTCTTTTACATGCACGATAACGTACGTAGAGGACTGAAGAGAAATTGGATCACTGGTTCCCATATCAATGAAAGTTGTGAATTGAAAAAAAAATACCGTTGTAATTAATAATTAAATTTAGCATGGATTTGTTTTCTAAACTTAAAGATTAGACCAATGCCATCGATAGGTTTGATAAAATCGATAGTAACCTTATTCAAGATTCTCTAATAGCAAAAAAAAAAAGTGACAGTATTTTTAATTTATAACGGACAAGTTCACTGGTAATACACTTAAAGTACATTCATGAAGACGGAATGAAACATTTGTATGCATTCTGCGTTGTCTTATTTAGTTTATTGTCCAATCTTCGTCATATATCTTGGAAGGTAAGATCGATTATAAGACATATATAAGAAGATAGTTTGAGTTAAATATCGTGAAATATATTGGAGTGAACCTTCCCCCCGAGGAAGTGTACGAGATTGCCAAATCTGCTGGCGTGGGAGTAGAATAAATGTCCCTTTGTCCGCAATAGTACAACATAGCATGTCATTCCAATTTAAGTCGCTCTTATAAATACTCTACGGAGGATTATTTTATTTTTATTTTCCTCGGCAGGCATAAAGTGCCTGAATAGACCTTACAGTAACATTTTACACTGAGAGGAGTGCTAAAGTTTGTTTTAACGTGTATTTATTAATTTTAGAGGTCATTAAAAAAATATATATATATTTACAAAGAAACAATAAAAGCGATTGAATGTATCATATTGAGAATTATTTATGTTTTTCCATATGGGGGACTTATATATAGACGTATACTTACTATAGTGAATTCTCTTCCTTGTTTTAAAAAAGATTTGTGTCGAAAGAATCGATGACAAAAAAAAAAAAAAAGTTTACATTATTACTCTTTTAGTATCAATATTTGTATAAAAAATCGAATTAGTTATTTATGTTAGGAAATGTAGCGAACAATGATGAAGTTCTGTCCAGGCAGAAATTTGTTGATATCTCGTTTAAATTATTACACAACGGTTCATATTATGTCTTAAACAATTTATAAAAATTGAGAAAGGTGTATAGTCTGCTGCAGTAATTAAAAAATAAAAAATTTTTTTTTTCGATTCCACGGTTTTGTTACAATTGTAATATCGGATGCCACACAAAAACAAAAATTAACTACAGGGAGTCTAGGAGAAAAGTAATGGACGGTAGTGGGTTAAATTTTGATTCGATTTTTTTCATTCTAGAAATCTATAACAACAAAAAACCTGAAATTTTTGGGGAAGGATTAACATTTTTTTTATTTTGGTCCAAAAAAATTGTATTTATTTTGTTAGCGACATATTTACTTAATGAAAGCTATTAGGTTATAACAATAGATGTTTAATATTATTTGTTCTATTTAATTAATTCTGAATTAACTTGACTTTATTTAAAATAATTTTTAAGTTTGTTTTTCTTGTTTGAAACTTATTGCAAGAAAAAAATATTGTAATAATTAAATATTGCATGATAGGAGAATAATAGAATAATACTTCAGAGTAATTTGAATCGGAATTAATTTGTAAAATAAGTT
>NW_027104907.1:50573-63876 GCF_000696795.3 Halyomorpha halys | reverse complement strand
AGCAAACACTAAGAGTTAGTAGTTTGAACTGAATAATTGTGTTATGAGTAAAGTGAATTAGATGCTTGAGTGAGCCGAGCAACAATTCGATGACGGTTCGAATCCAGTCTGAGCGAATTGATTTTTTAAGATTTATTTTTCGCGGCTGACCCTCGGAATAAATCTCGACTTTCCTACTATGGCAGATACAGTATCATAATAAAACATGGAAACATCTTGCAGAGGAATCACTCTTACTCAGTTTTTCAAGTTAGGATGGCCATTTGATCCAGGAAACCTATGGTCAGCCGAAATAGATTGGGACGGAAAAATATGAGAATTACGAAAATCAATTTTTTTTAAAGGTTTAATAATGTCTGTAGAATATTGTTCTTTATTTATGAAAACAAATACTGTATTCAAAAAATATATTTTGGATAGGATCATATGAAATTTGTTTATTTATATTTTAACCATAATGACCAACTGAGAAGGAGTAGATGGTCTAAATAGTTTCATATTTCTGAAAAAGTTCCATAAAAATATTGTAATTTGGATGAATTTTCTGCCTGTTCAAATAAGCAAACACTAACACTTAGTAGTTTGAACTGAATAATTGTGTTATGAGTAAAGTGAATTAGATGCTTGAGCGAGCCGAGCAACAATTCGATGACGGTTCGAATCCAGTCTGAGCGAATTGATTTTTTAAGATTTATTTTTCGTGGCCTAAAACCTCGGAATAAATCTCGACTTTCCTACTATGGCTAGAATAGACTGGAAACTAAAAGGATAACTCTTCCTCCCAAATCTGGCTAGAATAGACTGGGAACTAAAAGGATAATAACCCTTCTTCCTCAAGTTGGAGGAACCGATGATATAAAAAAAAATAGTTATGGGGCGATGTAGTCAAAGCTAAAGTGACAACGGTTTGGTTGCATTTAAATGTGGTTTTATGCCCTCTTTGCATTGTCATAAAGACCTGAGTAAGTGACCTATCTAATTAATAATGCAAAATTAACAATTGATATCCAAATTGGAGGAGAGCTCGGTGGCACAGTGATGCTACACGATTTTCTGCCGTGAGTTAATCCTGTGGGTTCTGCAGATCACCTAGGGTCCGCCCAGTCACATAAATTCAGTACCCTTAATTGGAGAAAAATTTGACAGCCAAGCGTGCTGATGTAAAAAATCATCTCGTTGAATAACCGCTGTTCTTCCTTACGAAGTACTAAACCTATGACCTCATTCGGGTTCTGTTCACATTACTATTAATATTATTTATCAAAATTAGATATAAGCTGTAACCTTAAATCTGTAGTTATTACTTAGTCATTAGTTATTATTATATTGATTTGGTACTTTTTTTTTTTATAGATATCATATTTTTAATTTATTGTTTTTAATTTTTATATTAGTTCCTGTTATTGTTATCATTTAATTTTTTTCTACCTCTTTGTTTAGACTGGTCTTTCCATACAATACGAATGGATAGTTCTAACGATTATACTTATCACCCTCTATTGCGGCAGAATATGTATTATTGTTTATTAAAAAAAAAGTTGTCATAAGTCAAGCACATAAATTTTCTTATAGACCATTACAGACATGACAAATAGGATATAAAATATGTTGATAACAAGGACCAAATTGTAGCCATATCCTTACAGCAGGAGTTTTGCGGTTGTGCTTTTTATTATTTTTCCTCATTGTTAGTTCCTTTTGCTCAGGAGTTATAAGTGATTGGGGAAAAAATTGTGCTAGCTCACGATTTCGACACTCGTTTTTCTCAACTTATTATTGACTTTTCTACAGAATAAGAGTGATTCTTTATTGCGGTGAATGAATCATTCATTCTGATCTTTGAGATGAACCATTTTGTAACAACTGAAACACAGTCCCATTCTCAGATTATTCTTTCAGTAACATTTCACCGCATTAAAATTCTGCATCTCAAGGCCCATTTCCACGTAAAAGATATTTGTCGTGCAAGATATGTCAAAGGTAAGAAAGTATAACGGTCCCTGTTTACACGCTGTAAGTTCTACCTCAGGAGTGAATAATAAAATGAAAGTTCTACCTCAGGAGTGAGTAATAAAATGAAAGTTCTACCTCAGGAGTGAGTAATAAAAATTTAGGATTAAAAACAACAATCATCACAGTAAAATAAAAAAAAAAAGAACACATAGAAGTTATATATATCTAGCACTGACAAACAATAAACAACCTCCATTTTTAGAAACTTTGTTTTTTATGAAGTAATATTGTTTCATGGCGTAATTGTGGGAGGAAATACATTTGAACCGTTAGGTTCAAGTATTTAGGTTCTACGGTAACTAGAAAAAATAAAATTGATGAGGAAAATAAAAGCCAGGTTCAATTTCGAAATTGTTTAGCTTCCATCTTCTGTTCAAAAACTTAAAGATTAGAATTTACAGAATTCTACAATTCCTTTCTATTGTTCATTATGGATGTGAAACGTGGTCAGTTACACTAAGGGAACAAAAGCGCCTTAAGGTTTTTGAAAATAAACTATTACGTGAAATATTCGAACCGAAAAAGGATGAGTTAACGGGAGAATTTAGAAGTATAATACGGCGGATAAGATGGGCGTGTAAGGTTGTAGGATCACTAAAATGTTAATAAACTCTGAATCGACACACAGGCGAGTTTCAGAGAGGTAGACCGAAACGTAGAAAGGAAGATTGTATTAAGTGTGATTTGGGTTTGGATGGGCGTTATTAGACATACATATAAGAAGAGAACGGTTGTGGTATCGGCATCGAAACTTTGGGTTCAGTCAGCATTTATTATAATATAACATTGTCTTAAAATTAAACATTCGTGTGAACAAACCAAACAATGCCCTCAAAGCCTGTAACTACTGCTTTTTTACACAAATGTATACAAAATATTTGTTTATTCTCGTGTCGCAACATTGCACTATCAAGGCGTACAATCTGTAGCGGTACGCACATGCGTAGATAGTTGATAGTGCTACCGATCATCAAGCAAGTTTAAGCTATAGCACTGTCAGGACAGTAAATGTCACAACAGTTACTGCTGGACCCAACTCCATTATCCAGTTGTACCGTTGCTCGAAGGCCCCACTCATTTGCTAATCCCGGTCTGACCATGTGCTCCGATGATTTATTACCCCCTACCGAGTGGCTATCTACCGTTAGTGCTACATGTTCCTGTGTCTGGGTTCGATTCGAGTCCTTATGTCCAGAGCTATGTTCAACAACTAACCAGAAATCGTACAAGGAGGTCAGAAGCTGTTATTCTTCAAAGATGTAATGTATTGCCCGTCGCCAGATGGTGCTAGCACTGATACTTCCGTTCCTAGATTTTTTCCTTTATGCATGTGGTAGCACTACTAACTTTTTATATATATAAATGATTGACCATGTTTTCTGAATATGAAGGAGGGTCGGTAAAAAAGGAACAAAAAATAGTTATTAACTATTTATTTTCCGACGTTACGCTCAACTATGCAAGGCTTCACCAGGGCTAAAAAAGATATAAAACAACTAAGATACACTTAGTTACAAAATTATACTTAGCTTAATTATATAATTTTATAATACTTACTCAGATTTTCTTAGTTTAGTTCTTATCTTTCGTATTCGGTACTTTATAATATGTTTTCTTCGGTTTATTGTCATAAAATATGATTTTAACCTTATTGATCAATTTATAAGGCATCTATAGTAAATGCCTGAAGTTTCTCACCTTTCAAACTAATACTTAATTTATTTCTATAGATAATAATTATTCAGTAAGTAGGTTCTCTAATGAGGAGTGGCCCCTTATCTTAAAGTGCCACTGCAGCCACCTGAAGCAATCACTACCAGAAATCTAATCTAGGATCAAGTCACAAAAAATTATTTTATGAAATCAGGATGACGATAAAATATATAATAAGGAATCAGTTTCCCAAAACTCGTCAAAACCTAAATCCTAAAGATCCTAGCGGTTTACATATCGGACGGTAAATGTCTGGGTCAACATTTTATGGATTATTTCATAACTTCAACCTCCCGATTCTATTGTCTCAATAATATTTGCAGAGTGTGTGCTTCGCAGTTCGGAAAAGTGTAGTGAAGTAGACTAGAACATTACTTCCTGATTCAATGAGGAATATACAACAGAATTGTCGGGCAATCTCAGTAGTTATACCAGCATGCTCTTTATTCTGTTTACTAAAGTAAAAGTAAACTTCAACAAAAGTAGACTAAAAGTAAAGTTTTTTGCTAAAGCACTATAAATTTACTCATTTCTTTTTTTTTCAACGTAATGCTAGAGTGCCCAAATAAATCGTCTTTAGTTTTACATACAGCCAATGTATACACAAACAATTGAATAACTATAGTTTAATGAAATCTATTTTTTTAATCAATAAATATATCTTAGATTTGCCTGAATATTCCCATATTAAAAAAAAAAAAAAAAATACTTTCAGTTACTTATATATGGAATATGTAATTGCGATCGTGAAAAACTGTAATTCTAGTTTTAAACAGAAAGACTCGTTTTGATGTTTCTTGAGTCTGAATAACAAAGGTTAAAAATGGCCTGTGTCGGTTTGTGACCGGCTCAAAAACCATAAGTTTTAAGAAACTGAAAGAACAAACTTTTCAAAAAATCTTTTTCTAAAGTTCCTCTAGTTTTGTTCATTTGAAAAAATAACCAGTTCACATTCTTAAAGATAATAAACAATGTATTAATACAAAGTATTTTATGAATAACTAAAGGTGAAAAAAGGAATAATAGATCAATCCGATCTCGTTGCCGATCTTTCCCAATTGCATGACGGCTTCGTTACCTTTTGTTAAACTAATATTTTGTTTAAAATAGAAAATATATATTTGTTATAACTACCTCGAGAAAGTTTAAAATACGAATTTTTATAGTAACAGAAAAATAAAAAATTTGTGTTCCAAACTTTTCCTGGTCTGTAGATTTTTTTTTTTAAACCACAAGAATAGTATTAACTTTAACTTTACTTGTAAGTAGGGGGAGGGGAGGCTTAGTGACGCGCGCACCGCACCACATGTTTTTATTGTGTATATGACGTATTCAACAGATTGTAGACTGTGTTACTTTTTAACAACGACTATCTACTACTACATTTGAGAGAATCTAAAAGAGGACCAAAATAGAGAAAGAAATCCAAGAATATGATAATATTTTAGGCACCATACAGTACCTATATTATGAAGCACCATAAAGTATCTATATCACGAAGCGCCATATAATACTTATTCATAGTTAAATTTAAAATTTTTTTTATTCTATTAGGTCAAAATTATTTTTGAATAGTGTACTGAAAGAAATATTTTGCTCTGTTGCAGGTCATGAACATAATTGGCACGGTGTACAAAAACACGACATTTTACACTATTGTGAGTAGCATGAAGGGGTGGATACTTCTGAAACTGGAACATGAGTGAGTGTTTTTCACTAAATCACAGACAAATATATACAGTTTTCGTCATTATGACAAAGATTTGTTCAATTTTGGACCAATAAAAATAACTAAAGTACATGCTTGCTCTTGAGTTGGGTTGCCTGTAAACTACATCCTACATGGAACATTACAACTAACAAGAAGCATCACCATATTACTCGCCAGTTACAATTAATGTTTGAGTAGGAATGCGGGCGGTGGTGGGGGTAATGACGTCACGGACCGCTAGCCGGGAGGGGGCGTGGCCGAGGGCGTGGCGCCAAAATCAAATCTGATTGCGTAAGCGGGAGCCCAGTCTGCTCCAGGCCTTCGTCTTGTTCGGACGTGCGCAGTGCCTTTGTGAGTGTCTTATGTAACAGTCTCTCCTCGCTTCGCTCTCATCTCTTCTCGCCTACTTTCAGGTAAATCTCTACTCTCTAACTTTAATCAAACTCACTTACTATTCCTCATAGGTAAAAAAGGGCATTATAAATAACTTACCACAAAATTCCACTAGATACTCTTTGAAAAAAAAAAAAAATTCGTTCATTAAAAATATATTTTTATAAAAATCATATAAGAGATCGTAATGGGTATACTTTTCTAACATACCGTGGTATAAAACGTAGTAATAATTCAACAAATTATCTATTATGAGTTACTGTTTAAAAAAAATTAAAAGAAATGATGGATTGATGATTGCTATCCCATAATCCAACTTTAATTGTAGTGATTTAAAGGATAATATTGTTTTTAATGTCTCATTTACTATTCATGAACGTGAAACGTGTCTCCATCATTTTATATCTTTTCTGATTATAATTGGTCATGTTAATGATTATTCAAGCCACCTTTGGAAAATTTTCCTGAAATCTTGAATCTATATTTTAGATTTAACTACTTTAAAATATATTAATATAGTGTTGTATTTAGAGTAGTGAGATTTAACATTCGTCTGAGCAAAAGTTAAAGTGTAATATTTTTATAATAATTTTGAATTGTTAAAAAATAAATATATGGCTCTTTTAAAATTATCTTCTAAAATATTAATCAAGAAATTGATTTTAACTTATCAACATATTTCAAGCACTTTTAAATATCGTAATCTTATTTTTTCTTTAAATTAAAATTTGTGAATTGAATATTTACCCGGGTTATAGTTGAATTTAATTATGAATTAAAAAAATTTAGTTAGGAATGCTCCGGCTAAGGTTTAGAAATCGTAGTTAATATATTCGTTGAATGTTAGGAATTTACAAATAAATATTGGTATTTTAATTACAACATGGGGATTCGTTTGTTGTAAAAAAAGTTGATTTCTAAATTACAAATGGTTAATTAGTATTAATAAACGGTATACTCATTTTTTAATATTTTGTATTTTCGAAATTTTATAAAAATATTAGTTGGATTTTTTTTTTTTAATTTTAGAGACTTATGATTGGTAAAAGAGGAAAGATTGAAAGCTTTATTTATTTAAGAAAATTTCAAGGTTCCTGTTTAAAGCAGAAATATTTAGTAAGGAAGATGTAATGAAATATATGTAAAGAAATATATCTTATGTACTTAGTAATGAGGATATGGCTGTCCGTAACCAGCAGGAACTGTCTTCAATTCAACCGCAGTGCGTACGTCTTTAGTTTATTTATAAATACCTTTCATCAACTTCGCCAAGATGCAACCCTACGAACTGCCCAGTTGGAATTATATCTCCATTATTTCAATCACTGAATTTATTTATATTATATTTATTATTTATTTATTTTTTAATAGGATCTTATATTTATTTTTAAGATTTAACATGGGAATATGAAATTCTAATTATTTTAGTGTTATATATTAATATGGTGGGCGCGATGAGAAGGCAGATGGACGTGCCTTGATTAGGATTGATCTCAGGAACGCTACGGCAGAAGTTCTCTTGTGCATTCTGCCTGTATTCCAAGTGTTTTATTCAATAACGCTGGGAATGCATTTATCCATTGTGTTCTAACCTTGGATACACTACGGTCTTCCAAACACTTTCCCCCTCCATGCGGATCACCACGTAAGGTTTTTAGGTGAACATCGTGTAAGGGCGAAGGAATAAAATAAAAAAAAAAAAAACTCTAAAAGCTTCCTAAAAAGCTAAAAGATTTTAAAAAAGAGAAAAACTTTTTATAGCCTTAGCCAGGTGTTGTGTTCCTTGTTTAGCAATCCAGTAACTTTTATTATGTAGAAGAAAAAATATTTAAGTTCTAATGAAATAAAACGAAAACTCACAACGAGGCCAGTTTTTTAGCTGCCTCGTTATAAGATAGAGATCTGAGGCCGATGCTCTTCCCTCTCTCCTCGAATAATTAACAACTTATAATTATTCATTAATTAATATATTATTAATCATTAACCTTATTCTTTAATAATAGAATTTTGAAAGAGAGAACAGGTATTAGGTTGATCGGGTTTAAATACCTGGGCCTCCGGGCAGCCCATTGATAGCTTTCGTAAGGTCTTTGACCTCTGTTGGGGCGAAATTTAAATTTGGTGAGCTTCCCTCTTGGAATAATCTTATTAATCCTTATCAGTTAATATATTTAAAATTTTTTCTTAAATATAGAGCCAATATATATCGAAATATATAAGGAAAAGATTTTTTAAAAAATAATAAGAGTTAAAAAAAATCTGAAAAATATTCAACTATATTTATTTTAAAGAAAGATGTTATTTTTTTTTTAATACTAATTAATGAGTATTTTTTAAAAGAAAGGAAATAAATATGTTAAAGGATTATTACATTATAATTATTTTAAGGACCTAAATTTTTTTTATAGGAATTGAATTAAAATTATCTTTATTACAATATCTATGTAACCTTATGTTGTTATTGTTATTAGTGTTGTACATAAGACCCATGGGATTGGGTCACATTAATAGTTACTCTCGCTAATAATACTCGTTAATAGTTAATAATCGTTAATAGTTACGTTAATAATACTCTCATATCTTATACAGGGAAAAAACTTCAACTAGCATCTTTTGTACTATTTATTATTTATTTTTTCAATTTGAAGGGTACAAAAAAAAACAAAAAAAAAACGGAATTATATTTCAGTAATTATAATTATAACTAGAATCGACTCATTTTGGATTTCACACTTATGAAATGACTTCAATTCCTTAGTGATGAAGAAGGGGGGGGGGATTTTATTGAATATAATTGATATTGATAAGCATATATTGTAATTTGTCATTATAATATTCTAAAAAAATATATATATTCAAAGAGACAATACACTAACACTACCAGGCATAAGTTCGATTAGATCATCTCAAGTTTTTGAGGAAATTTCATACGTTTTGGTGTAAATAAAATAAAACAAAAATAAAGCTCTTTTTAAATGTAACTTTATTAAAGAATATGTACAAGTTTAAAGTAGTAAACTTTTATTGTGAAATAATAAAATTTATCATTAACTAGTAAGGCGGAGAATCTTAATACACAAATGGTTAAGTGTGGGTAACTTTATATTATTTATTCAAAACAAAATTCTTACTTGACCTTGTTGTAATCTACGAAAAAAATTGTATCCCTTTTTTTTTCATTTCATAATTTGACCTATACAATAGACCTAATTTGACAGATGGAAAAAAAAAAAAATATCTTGTTGCATAATGTATATAAAACAAAACAGATAACAGCATAAGTATATATATATTGATTATATTGTGTTTTAGTTGGGAGAGTATATCACTGTATGTACTCTCCCAACATGTAATATTTTTTACTATCTTAGAACATACATTAAGAAGGAAATTTTTTAATATCCAATTAATAAATACATAAATTAATTAATTTTTCGAACAATATTGCTAGATATATAGAAACATTGGATGTTAGGATTTTGCCTACCTTGGACAGAGTCTCGTGTAGGCAACAAATGACTCATCATTTTATGTCTAACCACAATGTCTTCATTTGCTCTTCAATCTTCAGCTTTTCAATATCGAAGGTGCCATTATCTGTGTCCAAGTTTCTACAGTGGAAGCATTCCAACGTGTTAATGGTATGTGGAGATGAATCTATTATTTTGACGAGGTCTCTTATCTTTATTGAACTAAAAAAAGTTTTTTTTCTATTAAAGAATACTGTTAGTAAAAAAAAACAGTCATCACCATATAGGAATTTTTTAATCAAAGCTTCATTTTCATTATAACCACTTCCATCTCTTCGGCCTAAAATTATACTGACGGATTCTTACGAGAAATTGAATCCTGAAAAGATTTTGTTCAATACAATTTTTCCGCACAGTTTACGCACAAATCGTCAAAAAACAAAATATATTCTTGTTGTCTTGTGGTTCACGCCTTCAGGAAGTGTTCCATAAAAAAAGTGCTCCAACTGAATTCGTTTCAGAATTTGATCAACTATCAGAATCCGTAAATGTACTCCGTTCTTTGGAAATTTAATTTGAGTTAGGTGGGGTAGAGAAGAGTTTTAGAACATTATAAACCAACAATACCCACTAACAACAAAATTTATAGTCCATCTTTTGAGAATATTGTACATTTTTTTGCCACTGCCATGACTCAGCAAATATCGAATCAAAACTCGAAAAGGTTAGGAGAGTATGGGGAGGGTGAACATATATATATTAAATAAATAGAATAAATTATTTTTTGTAAGAAATTGATTAAAACAAATAATTTTTTTTATGCTGTAATTAACATAATCAAAAATGTATGAAACAAATATTAAGTTTGGACAAAAAGTACTTTTGCCTTCTCATGCTAGTCGTCAATACTCAATTATTGATTTATCAAGGCTTCTTTATAATTAATAACTTTTGGTATTTTCCAAACTTAAGTTTTTCTCAAAATTATAAGTATATAAGTAATAAATATTTTTTTAAAATTAATTATAAACTGGTAGGGTTGAATTAGCAACTTAAAATGATCATTAGTCGTTAGTGTTTTTTGATACCCTCCTTCCCGCAGCTTTTGGTGGTCTTACAAACAAAATTCTGTAGTATGTTTTTAAAAAATAGTTTTAAAAGCCTTAGTTTAAAGTAATGAAATGTTAGTCAGGTTTTGTAAAGAATTCAAAACAACAAAAGTGCCCTTGGAATTTTATTTTAATTCTTGATATGTAATAGGTTAACCTACTCATTTTAGGTTACACCTACTTATGGTTAAAAATGATAATATGGCCGTCCTAGAAGATCCCCGTCAAAACCAAAATATTAAAAAAAAAAAAATCTGTAGCACCACAAGCCATAAAGGGTGAGAGGTGCAGTACTTTGTAAGGTGGTACTGTTAGACTAACGGTGGTGCAAGGAGCTCATTTGGTCAGAATATCACTCGACTAAACCAAACAAAATTAGCTCTACCAAATTTGATAAAATCCTCTAATATACTTCTTGGTTTACCCGTTTAGATTACTAAGTAAATTAACTTGAGAGTTAATTGCGTTATAATTAAACCTATCGTTAATTAACAGTTGTAAACTCCCATTTTAGTTGCTTCAGATTTAGATCCGTAATATTTCACTTATGTTTACGGGTTGCACTTCATTCGGTTCTTCAAAAGCGATCTTTAATCACTTTATGAGATAATTGTGAGAGATCCCCTAAAAAAATCACTTGCTCATCAGAAACTAAACGAGACGAGTTAGTGAGAACAAGTTGCTGCCGACTATCATAGAGACAACCAACTATCAGCCTAATGACAGTGCTCTCTAATGATAGCTATCCCAGCCTCCGGTTCATTGGATCTCCTCATGATTCAGTTAGCGTTCAATTATAAAACGAACTAAGCTGTATATTGTTTTATCTATAGGACGGTTCTAAAATAAAGCCTTAAGTAATAAAATAATAAATAAATTTTAAAAACTAAGTACAAAATAATTTATTCAAAACAGACGTGTCACAATGCCAATGTTTTGAGATTTTGTCACATCTTCAGGATCATTCTTTATTTATTTATTGATATTTACAACTGTATAAAAAATACAAGTAAATTTGATCATAATGTAATAATAATATGATACAGTATGTAGAGAAACTACTAAGTAGTAGAACTCTAAGAACATTTTACAATATAAGGTCCCGAGGCTATCTTCTTTTCAGGCGCTTCGTAGGATTGGAAGAGGAAGCAAGGTTAGAAAATAGTTGGTTTGGGTGGTTAGGGAGTTTATAATGGAAGGAATGATATCGGGTTCAGGCTAGTTCGGTTACATAAGGAACATTTAGGTCTTTACGGATTATTTTATTAGTAACAAAATAAGGTGCATTGAGGATTTTACGAAGGATTTTGGATTGTAAGGATTGGATACGAGAGGAATTCAGGATCATATACAAAAATACAATTTAACCAAGTTAATTGTATAGCTACATTTATGTATTTAAATAATAATAAATAATAACATAAATATGTAAATTAGTATAGTAATATTTTTGTGTGGCGATTGTAGGAAGATGGTTAGGGCTGAGTTTAGAAAGGAGAATGCATTCTTCTTTCTGGACTCAGCCCTGATGAAATTATCCAAAGTAAGGCGAAACGTGGGGTAGCAATAAATAGCTTCTCTACTATTGTGCCTTTCTAGATTGCCACCCGGACTATCACTATATACTTGATCATCTTAACTAATTGAGTTAGATAAACTGTATCTGGGCGATGTGTCATTTTGTAATGCTGATGTGAGATGTGCTGCATAGTATTTGTGTTTTTTTTCGCTAAACGTCCAATGGTGAGTTGTTTGTCACTAGTTCCAATTCTTGACTTGACGATTGGAACCTACCAATTGTAATCTAGCAATTATTTTAAATCTCTTCCTGATATTTAAAGTTTTATGAATGTATAAATATATCAATGCATATAATGACCCACATTATATTGTAATGTGATCCTGAAAATGTAGTAATACCCCTAAACTTTGACTCTACCGTGACATATGTTAAATGAAACCATTAAAAAAGGAAGAGCCGTGATTTTATGATTAATGATATAATTAAATAATATTAGCTTGTAACCTAAATTTAGATTTAAATGAGCATAACGATTAAATCTGTATGTTCAGATTATTCTTTTCTCGAGTCTTCTAGTGATAACTTTTAAATCCTTAGAGTGTAAATAAATGTTGACTTATCCAGATGGGATTCGAACGCCCGTTCTGAAACAAGGAATCTGGGACTTTCCCTCCCCCACAACACGTCCCTCACGTGTTTAACGTGTATCATGAATCGTCTGAGCCAGTCCCGAACTATGTAGCCTTTTTATGAACTAGTTTATTTGTGAAATATAGAGAACTGACAATAGCCCATGCCACTTCAAGATCTTTCACTGAGTTCTTCAACAATTCATCCTAATAAACTTTTAACATGCAAATATTTACTTTTTTTCTCAATGGCAAAACACAATGACATTGACAGACACTAAAGACTGTACGTATAATTTAAGATTGTTTTCTGAACAAATCCCTGGAAGAAAAACAGACGTATGTTAACGTTTTTAGTTAGTTGTTGTAGCAGGGAAGACAAAAAGTTGCTAAATTTTGATATCTATCATAATTTGATAGTTTTTATAACTTTATAAAGTGAATTGAATCAATACTGTGAAATCAATGACGAATAATGATTTATTTATTGAAGTGTCTTACAAATATTTAAAATAAATTTTTATTTGTGTACTTTGACAGTGGCCTTGCTTCTTATCTCGCTCTAACACTCGAAGTTATCAAAATAGCATTTTTTAAATTAAAAAAAAAATAAAATAAATGTCATTGATTGTAACATATTGTGCAAAGGTACAGTGCTGACTCATCATCCTGTCTGTTCCTTCCAAAGGGCGGTTCCAAGAGGACAGCTTTATGTCATAAGCGCGTAGGTGACATTACACGGT
>NW_027104907.1:47611-50290 GCF_000696795.3 Halyomorpha halys | reverse complement strand
GTTAGTAACTGTCAGCAGTTGTTACTGTTGCCATAGATACAAATCCGATAGGGTCAGTAACTGTCACTAGTCGTTACTGCTGCCATAGATATAACGAGTATTTTCAACAGATTCTATTTTCTGTGTTCTAAAATGGTTATTGAAGTTGTGAGGCTTACGTGGGCCGAACCAGTGGGTTTCAATGATCTCACCTCAGCAACACTGTTAGATTCAGAGCGAATAAATTAAAAAAACTTTTTTTTTTAAATAGAATAAAAATATTTAATTTAAATTAATTTTACACTACATTAATTATATAACATGGACCTGATCTTCCTTACAGGCCAGCAAGGCTTAAACAAATATTGTTAGTTTTGTTATAATTAAATATAATTTTTCTTTTCAATTATAATAATTATAAACAAGTTTTAGTATACTCGCACAATATTATCCACTTGATTTGAGAAAATATTTTTAATAATTAGATAGATATTTTCATTATTAGCTGTACAAAACGCATAATTTCATCACAGCAATTTAAAATGCAGAATAAATTTTTAAATGATTGACTGTGTTGGTAATTGGATGTGTTAAGTCTGAGTCTTTTAGCGGTCATTTAACTCAAAATATTTACATTAATTTCAAAGGGTGGATTGGAGACCAATAGTAATAATATTGATTTATCTATTATGCATAATCCATACATCTATAATATTTCTGTTTTTATAGCTATCAAAGATATTAAACTTATGTCCAATACCTTATTGGTAATTTTTTTAATTTACAAATACATAAAATTAAAAAAAAAAATTAGATTCCTATTTAGCTTTCTTAAGTGATGCTATTATGAGATAAAATAAAAGTTGGCCTAATAAAGATTAGTTTCTCCCCTTTCTTATATTCCCCCACCCCTTTCAAATGGTATCAAGAATGTTAGGACCAAAATTAAAATCCGATACTGAATACATGCATGAGAACTGTTTAAAAAAATATTGTATGTAGATATCTCGGTAACTCATAGTTTTAATTTATAGCTAAATCGATGATTTTTTTTTTTTACATGTTTGATAATATTCATTCTCTAATTGTGCTACTAGCATCACTCAGTTGTTTGCTGCTTTCGATGGGCTTTGTAACAGATTCGTATAAATCACATAATGATTATGGAGTAGCCACTTCATAACTTAGTCACTTATTTTTTCGACTTAATGGAGTTAATCAGCATGATTCTGCTTCAAAGTCCTATGAGTTGAAAGTTATTTACTATAATACCAGTAAATTTGTCAGGCATGCGCAGATAGTTAATAATAATTCCAACTATCGAAGTAATCTTAACTGTACAACACCAAATCTTCGGTTACACTATCTAAATCCGCTTAAGGGGCAACATTTGGTTCGAGTACATGTTGAGAATTATTCAAGGTGAATAGTCCTTACTTATTCGTATTGCAGCCCTCTCACAGGAAGGTGTAAATCTAGATCCTGATCCTGGGCTAACCAGTTGCCATGGATACGGGCTGTTTCCTGGATCTCCGTTGGGCTTTGAACCCGGTCCAATTGCACCTCATCCAACTGGCTTCATTGCTTCCCCACCTATTGCACTATATATACCGCTCTCTATATCAACAAGGCGAAAGGTCCCTTCTAGCCATTACATTCTTGCAATGAAAGGTTTCGCAACTTGGAATCTCATTCATACATTCCCTAAAGGTTAGAAAAACAGGGAAAATACGAGTGAAACTTAATAGTAGACTGTAATAGCTCATCTTTGGCACGCATTCCCTTAAAAGAAAAAGCAGGGAACAGGAACTATATATCCTCGTTCAAAACCGAACTAGCTTATCCTCAATTTTTGCTATATTTGGAATTTGTTTCAAACCTCTTCATTATGTCAACTATAACCTAAAGAAATATTTGACGTTAGTAATTAAATATACAAGATGATTGACATCCGAAGTAGCTCATATCTTATATTTTGATGACTTTTTTTTCCGTTCAATATAATTGAAAAATAAAGACAATAAGTTGTGTTATTAAACTTTGAAATATGTACCTATCTACATAAAAGACATGGTAATGGAACTATCTTGTTCTATGTACGTCCTTTTTTTATAAATCACTCGACACATGTACATCCTCGTTTTTGAAAACTTGTTTTCTTTAATTAAATTTTCTTAGGTTCATTAAATTCTCATATTGGAGCTTTTTTCTCTATTATTCATTTTATATATTCATAATAAATACAACAAAAAATAATAAAATACGATTCAATTGTTTTAAAAGTAGAATTGTTTGAGATGCATATAAATGCATTTGTTTATATGTTGTATAGAATTGTTGTATTCAAATGTGAATAACTGACTGTTTGCTAATTTATTAATAAAAGGAGCTTTATTAGTAAATTAAGATTTCTAACATTTTATTATGATAATTAGTTTAATGATCTTAGAAATTTATTTTTCTGTTTCTAATCAATATTTCAGGACCTGTTTTCTTCATCGTAAGAATTTTCTTATTGAATTTTATAATTTTTATAGTATCATTATTATTTCTATTTTTCCCCTACAAACCATGTATAAATGTAATATATTTTATTTGTAAATTTCTAATATTTTTCTGAGTGAGTACTAACTGAATAAATCTTATTCCATATCATAACCATCAGCAGGAAGAGCCGTGATTTTATGATTAATGATATAA
>NW_027104907.1:46805-47240 GCF_000696795.3 Halyomorpha halys | reverse complement strand
TTTTTTTATTATATGTTAATCCTATTTCTTTAAATGTTTAGCACTGTAGTTAAATAATTATAATTATTTTTATAAATTTCTTTAAAATATTAATGTTTTTTTTTTATTAAAAAATTACAAAAATTATTTATGTAACTTTATATTTGGGATGATGGATGTTATGTCAAAAATTAAAAATAGTTGCTTAATTTAAAGAATAAACAAATATTTGATGTATTTAAGACATGAATATATTGACCACACATGTAAAGTGTATATATATCCATGTGTATCTATGTGTGTATATGTATGCATACCCATCTCTATATCCTGTAAGAAGAAGAAAGAAGAAAAGAAGCTAGACTTGGGCCTGTTTCCATCTTACCGGGCAGCATTAGATTGTGTTGACTTCTAATACTGTCAGGTAAAGATGTCGTCAGGTCTGATAACAACACC
>NW_027104907.1:44746-46695 GCF_000696795.3 Halyomorpha halys | reverse complement strand
TTGTATAATTAACATCAAATTTACTTGTATTTATTTTTAATACAGCTATAAATATGTACAAATAAATTACTTTTAAAAAAAGATCATGTTATATTGGTTACCTCAGGTAGCCTCATGTTATATTTTTTTATTCACCTATATAAAGAGAACAGCTTTCGATATTCATATTCATCTCTGTAATTGTTTTATATATTTTTCAGGAAATTATATCTTTGAATATATGAAATATCTAACCTCATAGTGAAATGTATAATTATTTATTTATTCAGTTACGGACACAAATCTAGTATTACCAAGTCACGCAGAAAGTTGCTGAAATTTCTAAAACCAGTATTCAATAAATCAGTATGATATCTTTAGAGCCACTTGTATTATGAGGAACAAATGGTTTTAAAAATGCTTAAATCTTCTTTGTCAACATAAAAATTAAGTGGTTATCAATAGAGATGTACGTATCATGCCATTGTATAATTAACATCAAATTTACTTGTATTTTTTTTTAATACAGCTATAAATATGTACAAATAAATTACTTTTAAAAAAAGATCATGTTATATTAGTTACCTCAGGTAGCGTCATGTTATATTTTTTTATTCACCCATGTAAAGAGAACAGCTTTCGATATCCATATTCATCTCTGTAATTGTTTTATATATTTTTCAGGAAATCATATCTTTGAATATATGAAATATCTAACCTCATAGTGAAATGTATAATTATTTATTTATTCAGTTACGGACACAAATCTAGTATTACCAAGTCACGCAGAAAGTTGCTGAAATTTCTAAAACCAGTATTCAATAAATCAGTATGATATCTTTAGAGCCACTTGTATTATGAGGAACAAATGGTTTTAAAAGTGCTTAAATCTTCTTTGTCAACATAAAAATTAAGTGGTTATCAATAGAGATGTCGGTTTGCGATTGTATAATTATTTCTCTTGAATACAAAAATTAATATTAATTCCATATTTATTTATACATTTTTCATAATTCATTCTGTTTAAATTTTGTGATTTAAATAATGGAATAAATATTTTAGCTATAATCTAGAAAGTTTATAGTTAATCTTGCCAGATTAATTTTTTGTATCCTGAAATTTCCTCTACAGTTTTTAATACAATTTATTTATCCCTTCTCTAAGGGTTCGTTACGATTTCATTGTCGCTGGAGGAAGGAAGGGCTTAAGTCAACTCCCACAAATTAAACAAGAAATAGTAATAAATACCTAAATTATTTATTTGGCTATGGTGGCGACCGATAGTTGTTTGTGTCTGTAAGAGTAATTGCTTTTTAGTTTATTTTGTTATTCCAAGTAAGTTAAATTGTTAGTCCTTATACGATAACCATATTATCTTTAAAGAGAAAAGTAAGACAACTTCAACTTATTTGTTCATGGTGATGCACGAGCTCACGAGGCAATAGGGATAATCCAGCACTGTACTCACATATAGCATTACACCACATCTCTAAAATATTTTTAACCTATTTTTTATGGTACCTTCATATTATATATTCCAGGAGTTTTCGCTATCGAAAGTCAGTATATAAAAAAAAAATATTTCGAGAGTTAGAACTAATTAAATTTAATTTTCAGATAAGTCAAATTTGTCAAATTTAAAGCTTAAAATGAACTAGATAGCTTTTAGTTTTAGAATTTTGATTTCACTAAGGGAGATTTATTTTTGAGAAATGGGGGTATTAGTTTTTTTTTTTTTTTAAACTTTTAAGTTGTATGATAGTTGCATTTTATTAATTTTGTTGTTATGCGACTATGATAATAAACTAATTACAAGCGTGATAAATTAATTTTGTACAAAGCAAATAACAAAATAAATGACTGTAGGAAGAGGTCCGGTTGGCGGCTAAAAAAGGTACAAAAATAGTAGAAAAACTATTTACTAAAGAAATTAAAGAGGAAGAAAAAAGAACGGGCGATTGTTACCAAGT
>NW_027104907.1:41134-43777 GCF_000696795.3 Halyomorpha halys | reverse complement strand
TCTCTCCTGTTTACTTTCACAACCTTGCCTCCTTCTTATCTTGAGAACTTAGTGCCTTGACAACCTTATCTCTCCTGTTTACTTTCGTAACGGCACAGACTAATCACGTAATCACACTGAGTCTTCTCCCCATTCAAAAACACCATTCAATTCTAAGCAATACTCTCTACGAGTATATAAAAAAGTCGTGAATCTATCATCATCGTAGCTTAATGAAATATTTTAGATTATATAATGTCTATGGTCTATGGTCAACTCAGATGTAACACTTCATTACGAACATGTATAAACAGTAAGTCAAATTCGAAATTAGGTCTAACATTTTTTTTTTTTTTTTAATGATACCAAGAAGTGACATACAAATTATAAAAGACAAATAATAAATCAGGAATCAGAGGCCAAGTCCTGCATGATTTTTACACAATTTGCTAAGCGCAATGACAATTTCTCTGAACTTAACCATCAATATTAAATATCTAAAACCGTAGACTCTAATAATTGAGAGATAGAGATAGCTGACCGCTGATGGAATCAGGAGATACGATCAGAATCAAAACACGCATTAATGAAACGTACTGTTTAAGAATGTTAATATTCCGGCCAAAGTTGTAGACCTACATCAGGGCTAGAAAAATAAAGATATAAAATAATAAATATGGTTAAAAGAAATTTAGATTACAATAGACTATATATTAAAAATAAACAACATAAAATTATAACAATCCAAGAGAACATAAAATTTGAAATAGTAAATGATTAATAATAACAAACATTATCCAAACCTTTTATATTAAAATAGATTACATGTCCAACATTTCGGCCGATGCAACATCAAGGACATTCTTAATTTTATTATCAGTCTCACATTGAAATTACAGTCCTCGTCAATTTAGCATAGTTAAAACATACTTTAACTAGCTTTTATTACTAATTTCTATCCTTCACAATTTTTGTGTTTTACTATCAATCAATTACCATAACACTACGGATATGATAAAAAAGAAAATGTAAAATTATTAATAAAGGTTGGTTAAGGTTTATTATAACGGTGTTATATTGACTTAGGCATAATTACAATTTTAATAAATCAATGTTGGGCTGTAATAATTAAATTAATATTGTCCCTGCTAATGGGTGGTTCGAAGGAAACGTTAGATATGTAATATATTTCAATAAAGAAGGTTAAGTTTATTTGGATAATTTTTTTTATTATTAATAAAACTAGCAGTCTTGAACAAGATATTAAAAAAAAAACATATATAGTAAAAATGTATGTATTCTTCAATCGGGTTACCAAGAACGGGAAATATTCTTGAGATGTAAAAATAATAAAAAGAATAAACGTTGGTTCACAATAAATAGTTTTCTTTTACTATTCTGATACTTTTATTGGCCGCCACCCGGACTTCCTACAAATAATAAAAAGAACACAATAGACTTTAAATTTAAAAAAAGAAAGTATTATTTAGACATTATTATTTGCACAGAAAAATCTGCAAGAATTGGCAGGAAAGGTGAAGCCTTATGTGTCTTATCATGAGCTCCGAGGTACAGTAAGGGCTGTACAGGGCCAATTAGCAGCTGTCTTTTGTTTCAGTCTGACACTCCCATTAAACTGAGAGAACATCAGAGACTTTTTGATTACTTCCCTGCCTGAATTCTCCCTTGAAGGAGAGTAGGGTATGCCACTCTGCCTGAACATCGTCAGGATAACTATGCCAGAACCTCCCCGAAAATGATATAAGTTGCCAACATTAACAATATGTCATATAATGACTATAAAAAGATAATTATGTTTAAAAATAAATTATTATTTATTTTTACAATTATGTTTAAACTTATTGTTAAAAATATTAAAAAATTAGGATAATCAATATTCCGGAAGAGTAAATTAGCACATAGCGAGTTAAAGAGAAAAATAAATTATTTATTTACAATACATATTATTTCTTTTAGTGAGCGGGATAGCTCAGTGGTAAGGCACTGCGTTACTAGCTCCAAGGACCTCGGTTCGAACTCGTCCGAGGCAGATAATTATTTATTCTGTTACTGAAGCCAGCCCAGGTACAAGAGCCGGGAAGGAAAAAAGCAATTATTTCACCCCAATTTATTATTACTTTAATGAAAACTATGTGTAATTACTAGTCAAAACTGATGAGTCAGCCAAGTATAGGTAGGGAGGATAAAAATTGGCGGCTGTTTCACAACCTTAAAAATAATTAATTTTTTATTCGGAGATCTATATCTTTAAACTACCAACAACACTAGAAAACCTAAGAGCACATTATTTAAAGAAGAGTAAATTTGCTGAAACATTAGCCCTAATAGAGCTATTTACGTCCAATATTTTTCGAGATATAGCTTTTTAAAAAGCAACAAATCATAAAAATGTTGTACAGAACATACTGAAAGATAGAAGTAGTTAGTGAATTTATTTTGAAAAATATATATCTTCAGAAACATTTGATGTACAGATGTCTGTTAGCACTCAAATTAAAGCTAGTTTAATGGGCTATAAATTAGTTCATTGCGTTTATCGTCATAGGAGTAGTAGTTTTCATGATATTTGCTAAAATAAATTGATTTATAGTTGTTCGGACAAATTTTCATTTGCCAAATTTATATTCATATGTGAACATCATA
>NW_027104907.1:38643-41084 GCF_000696795.3 Halyomorpha halys | reverse complement strand
CCGAAAATGATATAAGTTGCCAACATTAACAATATGTCATATAATAACTATAAAATGACAATTAAGTTTAAAAATAAATTGTTAAAAAATATTAAAAAATTAGTATAATCAATATTCTTGAAGAGTAAATTAGCACATAGCGAGTTAAAGAGAAAAATAAATTATTTATTTACAATAAATATTATTTCTTTTAGTGTGCGGGATAGCTCAGTGGTAAGGCACTGCGTTACTAACTCCAAGGACCACGGTTCGAACTCGTCCGAGGCAGATAATTATTTATTCTGTTACTGAAGCCAACCCAGGTACAAGAGCCGGGAAGAAAAAAGGCAATTATTTCACCCCAATTTTCGATTAGTTTAATGAAAACTATGTGTAATTACTAGTCAAAACTGATGAGTCAGCCAAGTATAGGTAGGGAGGATAAAAATTGGCGGCTGTTTCAAAACCTTAAAAATAATTAATTTTTCATTCGGAGGTCTATATCATATCTAAAAACTACCAACAACAATAGAAAATCTAACGGAACATTATTTAAAGAAGAGTAAATTTGCTGAAACATTAGCCCTAATAGAGCTATTTATGTCCAATAGTTTTCGAGATATAGCTTTTTAAAAAGCAACAAATCATAAAAATGTTGTACAGAACGTACTGAAAGATAGAAGTAGTTAGTGAATTTATTTTGAAAAATATATATATTTTCAGAAACATTTGATGTACAGATGTCTGTTAGCACTCAAATTAATGCTAGTTTAATGGGCTATAAATTAGTTCATTGCGTTTATCGTCATAGGAGTAGTAGTTTTCATGATATTTGCTAAAATAAATTGATTTATAGTTGTTCGGACAAATTTTCATTTGCCAAATTTATATTCATATGTGAACATCATAAAAACTACAGCCCCTGCGAAGATAGACGTTATAAACTATTTTATAATAAATTTAACTAGCTTTAATTTGAGTGCTGGCAGACATCTTTACGGGTTATGGTTTCTGAAATAAAGTGTTTCATAAATCAAACTTATTGTCCTACTAACTATAAATCAATTTATTTTAGAAACTATCATGGAAACTACTATGCTTACTAAGGTAAGGTAATAAACTACTTTATAGTGCGTTAAACTAGCTTTAATTTGAGTGCTAATAGACATCTATTAGTCGCACAGTTCCTGAGATATAGATATATGAGAATAAATTAACTAACTATCCATATTTCAGTACATTTTTAAGAAACGTTACTTTTTTTTTAAAGCTATATCTCGAGAACTATTGAACGTAAATAGCTCTATTAGAGCTAATATTTCAGCAAATTTCCTCTTCTTTAAATAATGTTCTTTTATATTTTCTAGTGTTGTGGTAATTTTTATGAAATAGAGCTCCAAATGAAAAATTAATATTTTTCTTAAAGGTTTTGAAGCAGCCGCCAATTTTTTATTCACCCAACCTATACTTGGCAGACTCATCAGTTTTGATTTGTAATTATACATAGCTTTCATTAAAGTAATCAAAAATTGGGGTGAGATAGCTGCCTTTTTCTCCTCTTGGGCTCTTCTACTATCCAGGATCTACCCAGCCTTATAAAGTAGATACTCTTAATTCGGGAAAAATCTGGCTGTGGAGCATGATTGTGACCATATCCACCTTCTTACAACACTTAGTACTCCTTGCTTACGAAGTGCTGAGCCCTTGGCCCTTGTAGTAGTACTGATTTATTATTATTTATTTTAATTTAACAACAAAAATACGTTTGAAAACTTGTCGAAGTGTATCTTTTCAATAAATAAATAAATCAAGAAGACAAAATTAATATAAATTAATTCTTAATTTAAAACAAATTTGATCCTTTTTTCTCTCAACTTTATTCTTCACAACTTTTCCAACGTTTCGACCCTCAGGCCACTCTCAAACAACAATATATAAAATAATTAATCTAATATAAATTAATTTTGGTAAAGAAAGAGATCCATACGAAAGTGTAACATCAAAATATATAAAACTTTTTGTGTTCAATAAAACATTAAAAACGACTATACATTTTTTGAGCTAAAAAAAAGTTGCCGGCACCAATGTCGAGCTGAAAAATATTTACACCATAACTATTCTTACAATGGTTCAATATATAGCAAAGAAGAAAAAAAAATCTATGCTTCATCAATGCAGTGTATATTTGTTCTTTTAATTTTTTATTAGTTATGTCTAGAGCAAGTGGCATGCTCTTGAGGTACTTAGGCTGCATCAGAGTTTTGTTGTATGATTTATAAAAAGAACATTAAATGTAATTCTGGAATTAAGTATAATCAATGAATATAATAATAAATTGTAAAAAGTTTCAAAGAAGATAAAAAAAAACAATACTAGCTTAAATAAATAATGATACTTAAGTTTCTTTACCCACCCTCTATTCATCTAATTTATAAATTTTAATAAATTTCAATTTATATTGA
>NW_027104907.1:36632-36983 GCF_000696795.3 Halyomorpha halys | reverse complement strand
TTTTTTTAAATAATTGTCATTTTAAGTGATCAGTAAGTCAGTCCAGGCAGGCTTTATTATTGAGGTGTATAGAAAATACAGTTTCCAATATCATGGCTATTTGTTTTGGATCGTTTAGAATTTCAAGAACAATAATGAAGTTAGTGTGTCCCCGACAGATGTGCGAAGAAATGTTTCTAAGAGGAAGAAACAAACTGTGCGTACAAAAGAAATGGCAGTTATTGACCTTGGGGATGCTTTGGACACCTGAGTTCGAAACCGGTTGTCCTAAATAATTCTTTCACAAGCGAATCTTCTTTAGAAAGGGCGAGGAGTCTTGGTCGCTAAATGAAAAGGTCACCTATGTAACAC
>NW_027104907.1:29201-35337 GCF_000696795.3 Halyomorpha halys | reverse complement strand
CCCTCCTATATCCTAGAAAACCTGCAATTCAAATTCTCTGTCTAGTCCCGTACTACCAGGTCCCGTTTATCTGACATCTACCCTCCACCTCATGGAACCACTGCCTTTGATAAATCGTTTTTTACCCGAACTACATATCTCTGGAACTACATTCCTCTAACATAAGTCATGTACCAATCCTTTCCTCGTTTGAATTCCTTATATTTCACTACCTTTTGCTTCACCAATCTGACCCATTATTATAAAAGTACGGATATTTTGTAATTAACTTTTTGTTTTGTTTTTACTTTATTTTTAATAAAAAAGGACATTCATTGAATTATTATTAAAAGGTTCCAAAACTAATAATTATTACTTATTAACATTGAACCAGTTACTTGGTCAGATTGAATTTTTACAGGTATGATAAAGGCGCATTTGTAAAATATGAATAAATAAAATCTATTGATATGAAGTTTTTAAAGTACACACACAATTTTTAAAATAGAAGTCATTCTTTAGTATGAATAATACGCCCTCGTTAAGACCCGTAAGAACTACAATGACAGTCTTGTGTTTTGAAGCCAAGAGGACAATTAGCCAACAGCTGTTTAGGAGCCAAGTAGGATTATCAGCTATAAATAAGGAACAATAGTGGATTTTCAGTTTATTATGCAAAAGAACATTTCAAGCCTTATTTATAAAACATGAACCATTTTTGCCTTTCAGATAATTTGGTAAGAGCTGTAGCCCTGTCAGGGTTGCGATAAAAAAAAGAACAAATAGTTTGTAACTATTTTAATGTCGGACGTTTCGCCCAGGTTTGCAGGGCTTCATCAGGCCTGTCCAAAGCGAAGGGTTGAACAGCAATTGCTGTTCAACCCTTCGCTTTGAACAGCCCTGCAAACCTGGGCGAAACGTCCGACATTAAAATAGTTACAAACTATTTGTTCTTTTTTTGACCGCAACTCTGACCGTATCCTTATATTTAAATCCCTTACCATTCGATACAAAGCAATACTTTACATAACCTTATGCCCAGTTTTCAATGGTAAATCTGAAGCTTGGGCGTGGACTGACTACGACACATAAAATTAGGTACTCAATTTTGAGAGAAAAATATTTTAAAGAATCTGAATAAATAATAATAATAATAATAATAATAATAAATAATGAGTGCAGTCTTTGACGAAAGATAACAAATTTGGGAAATATGAGGTCTTTACATTGAAGGATTCTAAAAGCAGCTCGCGTTGTGAGAAGGGAAGACGGAGTGATCTTGGTGGAATTAGCATGAAGAAGAGGAAAGAGACCCTTCAGGTGGTTTGAGAGTGTCCACACAGGTGAGGGAACCTTACTAAAGGGTTATAAGCTGATCAGGACCGTCTTTAGATCAAGGAGTCTTTACGACCTGGGAGCTGCAGCAACGCTAGTTCGTATCCAGTCTGTGGGATCGACTTTTGTTTCTATGGCGGTCCCATAACATGAACTTTTGTCCTCACCCCCACTATGGTGTTATATCCCTGTAGGTAAACCCCTCCGTAAGTCAGGAATGACCAGGAAACAGATCATAAAAAAAAAAAAAAAATAAAAATTAGGAGTGAAGAATGGCGGATGCCCCTAGCCAGTTATGGATGTTGCACCTTCTATGATGAGTTTCATATTGTTAGAAATAACCAAAATGTATTTATTTTTTCGTTCTTGTATGAAGAGATCCTGCTTAACTAATTTACAAGCTGAAGGCCCATGATTCGTTCTATTGCGGTTAATTGCTTTATTATTAAATGGCACTATAGATGAGAATGCCAAAGATGATTCGTAATGCTGTTGCGTATTTTGGCATCATACTTTAGAGAAAATATGTTTATTGAAACAATATGAGTAATTAGTTTACATAGTGAGGAAATTTTTAGTTTACATAGTGTGTCTTCATTAAAAGTTTTCTATATCCATGATTTAGCTACATTGTATGTTTAATCTTTTTGTGAGTTGATTTAATTTATTTTAATAAATAGAGGATTTTGTGAATTCTGAATAATAAAGAACACGTATTGAGACGCCACCTTGCTACAAATGGAGACTTTAGATAGATAACAATAATTGTAAATAGAATATTTTCTACCTTAGTCTAGAGCGAGTGAAACAAAAAAATCCGCTTGAATCGCAAGCAATCCATCTTCATTTTCGCTAGTTGCGTAAGCCACAGCAAAATGAAGACCTTTACTAGTTTTAGTAAATTTAGTGTTCGTTAGAGGGTTAATTGGATCCCATTATGCAAAAGAAACCAAAAACAAATTAACTTAATTGAGAAAAATAGAATCAAAGTTATATTATTTTCCTTTTTAAGTTAAAAAAAAAATAATTAAAAAAATACAAGTAAAATTATACATCGTTGGCACACAGCCAAAGTGATGTATCTCAAGATATCTGACAGAATTGTATTTGAGATGTGTTAGATTTAATGTAGCAGCTGATTTCTAATTTGGTTATACGTAAATTGAACTTTTTGTATTACTAATTATTCTATTTTATATTGGGAAGAGAACACAAAACCACGATAAAAAAACAAGGAAGTCAAGTACGAAGGTACAGCTGGTACACTTTGAACCAGCGATATGCGATTACTACTTCAACAGGTTCACTACTTTGTAAGGGAGTACTGGTTTTAGAACAACGGTTATAAGGAGGCGATTTTTACTCTAATTAAGAGTGCCCAATTTATGAGGCTGGGTGGTTCCCAGGCGACCTCCAGAGCCCACAGGGTTCACTCATGCCCTACAGTGTAACAGAAAATAATTATCTGCCACATAAATGGGAAAAAGGTACAAACATTGAAATTCAACTTTCTGTATACAAAGAATATATATAGAAAGTTAAATAAAAAAGAAATAAAATAAATTAAATGATTATAAATAGAATAATTATAAATAACAATAACTATATCATTCATATTCTATATTCAATTCAATAATTTATTACTGTACTTAATATGTATAATTATTCCATTGTATTATATTTATATTCTTTTAATTTATTTCGTTCCTTTTTTATTTAACTTTCTATGCACATTTTTATAATCTTATCACACTTAATGTTCGTATCTCGTCCTCAAAATCGCGTTGAATCCAAATAACCAAATGGAATTTTTTTTCCCCACAATTCAAAAAACATAACGACCTAGAGTCGGTAACTTTAGACAGGAAAATCGTTTGTCTTGCGCAAAAATTAGCTATAAATGAAACTAATTATAAAATTATCTTGGATACGATATTCATTTATTAATGGTCCATTCATGACTCTATTCATGAATGGGTCCTGGGTTATTTATTTATTAATGGTTGATTCATGACTCTATTCATGAATGGGTCCTTGGTTATTTCCTATATTTTTCGAAAGCGACAAAAAATAAATGATTTATACATTCTTTACTTTGACTTATCTATATTAATTAATTTAATTTGTTCATTTTTGTATAAATTTTCACATCATTCAATTTTAATTCCATACCTTAGTTCACTTCTATTTCATGTTATCCGAATCTCTTTCTCTGAAATATAATTTTATTTGTTTGTATCTTTTATAGCTCTGATGAATCCCTGTAAAGTGGGGTTGGTTATTAATAAATATATACATAATTCTGCTAATTGTGTACCTCTTCTGACCGCAAAGGAGGATGAACCAACTATTAATTTCATATGATCAACTAATATTCTTACAAATATTATATATGTTATACTATATGCACTTTTTTTTTTTTTTTATAAAATGGAGACTAATTGGCATGGACACTAACAGGTTTAGTGTTGCATCAGAAGGATTAAGAAAACAAAAAAATAAAAGATGATATGGAATTCATCCTTCTTACTATGTTCATTCAATCATTCTTCCTCCTTACTATGTTCTCTTTGCTTTCAAAGTTTAATTTATCTTTTAATATAATATTTATCGAAAATAATGGTAAAAAAAATTGTTAAAAATGGTCGTCAACACTTAACAGCACCCCACAGTAGGCTAGAAGCTAGGTATAATTCTTTTAGGAAAGGGTTATCTACAATAAATGGGATAAAAAAAAAAAAAAACCTTTCTCATAAACAAAAAAAGAGAAAATTTTGTAGAAAGGCCCATTGTGACCAAATATGTGCAACTCTAAACTGAACTAAAGTAATAATTATTTTGTTGACCCTAAAGATATTTCTTTTCTCAGATATATGTCCACCTCCGTCCAATCAAAACATGATAAAAAATGCCGGATATTATCAGAAATTAGGATAAGAATTTTGGATGGTTAAGATTAAATACGAAAGAATATATAGAAATCCTGAATTGCCAGTTTATGAAAAAAGAGTTATCATCCAAAGTCAATTAGGAATCAGAAAAGGTAAATAGTTTTAATTTCTAGAATCAGGTTGTTAATAAAAAATAATAAAGGTTTGATTTATTCGAAAACCAATTGTTTCTAAGGTTTTATAAAAAAATATTTTACATCTTTGGCATCTACATCACCAGCCAAAGGAGCGCCACCATTAATAATTTCATCTTTATGAGTAATGTCGATTTAAAAAAAAAATACTGAACTGTAATGAGTGATCGAGTGGTTACAGACCTGTTTTATTACATAGAAGTTCTAAAAAATAAAATAGATTATGAAAAGGCAGATGGCGTGAAGAACAGATGAGTGATATTTCTTTTATTGTGCTAACGTTTCAGTCCGACTTTTAGGCCTTCTTCAGAACTAATGAGTATAAGTAACAAAATAAGAACCTTGATTCGATTTTATTCTTTATATATTTAAGATGTTGCGGTGGAAAGAGACTTCTTTCAGAGTATTATCGATGCTCTACATTTACTTGTACAAAGTTTCGGGTTGTTCCTCCATCTTATAGTACTATTGTTCCTTACAGTCAAATATATTCTTTAATTTAATTAATTTACTTCCTGAAATTTTGTCTCCATAGTTACATAATAAAATAAACTTACACATCATTGTTTAAATAGTATCAGTCACTTATATTATATTTTATACAATATTTCGAAAAGAAAATGGATATATTTGACTATAAGGAGTAATAGTAAAACAATAGAAGATGAGGAAACAGCCCGAACGTTGAATAATAAATATAGAGTATTAATAATATTATAAAGGCTTTCATCGCCTCAGCATCTTAATATATAAAAATAACCTCGTTAGAAAAAAACAAAAATATTATTACAAACTGTTTTACTTTAATTCTAACATGGCTATTTTCTAGTTTGTACAACTTCCAATCCCTAAAGGAGATCTGGAATTCAGGCTGAAACGTTGACACAGTCAAATAATTATCACTTGTGAGTGTTTAAATAAATACCCCCTCCTCTCTTGACTGCCCCAGATAGAGATCCACCTTTTGAGTATATTAGCATATTCCATTCATCCTGACATGTGGTTGACTATTTTCATCTTCTTTGTTGGAGACCTATACTGTCATCTCCTTTGTTGGGGGCCTATACTGGAGGCCTGAACTGACCACCTCGCATTGTATACTCTCCTGATAGGATCAAAAGGTTACCCTCGGCCTCAGTAGATAGTCCATCAGCTCTCCTTTAAGTTAGTTCTTTATCCAGCTAGTGTATTCTTCTCTAATATATTTCTTTATCCTATACTTATTCTCAAACAAGGGATAATTTGCAACTCCCAGTCGAGTAAAATGGTATTTAAAACTGACTATAAATTCATCTTGGTTATAATAGGATCTTAGGAGACCGATGCCTCAAAAGAACTGACATACTTTTCACTCAAAAATTCTAGTGAGTCTCGTCACCATTAGACTGACACCGATTATTTCCCCGTTTTCCAAATATCCAATTTGTCAGCTCTCTCTTCGAATGCATTCTCAATGTAAAAAGGTCTCCTCTACCCGTTTCCCTATCATCCTGTGATATGAACCACACTCATCCATGGGGCATAAAAATAAAACTAGGATCTAAGGAATTCATTTCCTTCTGAGGGACAGGATGAATTAACTATATTGCTATGTTTTTTCTATTATCACAACAGCATTTTTATATTCATATAATCATAGCTTTATAATGAGGTGTAGATAGTTGACCGTAGATTAATGATTGGAGAAGTTTGTCGGGGGGTGCGATCAGCAAAGAACAACATAAATAAACAAAACCA
>NW_027104907.1:25046-28806 GCF_000696795.3 Halyomorpha halys | reverse complement strand
AGATGAAATATCTTCTTACCTACATGATATTATATTTCATCTGTTACAGAGTAAGATAATAATAAAAATGAACTAAGCTGTGGCTAAAAATGAAGAAAAATATGTGAAAATTTAAGCATCGAATCCAAAAAATCAAACTGCTTTTTTAATATTCTCTAAATTCAAACAATTTTGTTGCTTGAAAAACAAATAAAAACCGAGAGTCGGTAACTTTAGACAGGAAAATCTCTTGATTAGACGTTTTTATGCCATATTTTTCAAAAGCCGCAAAAAAACAAATAAAAAAACATGTAATTTTTTTCACTTTTTTATTAATTAATTTACTTTATTCATTTTAATATAAAATTTAACATATTTTTACATCATTTTTTCCATACCTTAGGTCACTTTTAATTACATGTTGTCTTGTGATAATAACTACTCTGTTACATAATTGTAGTTAATAGTATCCTTTTTAGCCCTGCAAAGTGGGGGCCAAAAACGTTGGCTCGAAATAAATTATTTGTTTACTATTTGAGTTATTTCGACCGTATCCAGACCATATTCCTTTTATTAAAAAGTTAACCAATTAAAATATTCCACTTTGTTTTTTGTTGCCATACACTCCTACAGCCCACTCGTACAAAATCACAGTTTTTTTTCAACTGCTAAGGCGTATTTTGGATTAGAAAATAATTAAGATTTTTAACAAAACTTAACAAAAAGATCAGTCTAGAAAATGAAGTTTTGAATTGAATTGCTCAATTGAGCACTACCAGAAGTTCAATCTATAGATTAAAAAAAAAAATCGAAATTTCAAAATTCTTGCTTATTTTTCATTCAGTGCTCAATACAATGAAAACTACCTACTGCAAAAATGTACGAAAACTTTTTTTTTTTTTTTTAACTTGAATGCATGTGTTATAATTTAAGCTATACTAAAACTCTTAATGTTCAGCATTTTCCAATATATAGTTTTTCAAATACCAACATTTTTTTTAAACTAGTTGATTATTTATGACCCAGTCAACTGAAAGGCTCTTAGGTTAAGTTAAATTAAAAAAAAAAAGAAAATATCAGAATGACGAAACGGAAAACAAACTGCGCGCAGCTGTTAAAACTCAGCTTTTGTTTATGTGTTTTTAGTCATTTATTAATCACTACCTTCTGCGTCTTTCTTTGTTAAATATTAATTTTTCTAAAATCTTAGGCAATACAATAGTATATAATACGTCTATATTACAACTATTATTTCAGGAAATGTGTTTTCAACCTAATAAAAACATTATTAGTTGGATGCAGAATATAGTTCGGATTACCTTCCTATAAAAATAGTTTTCCTCTTATCTTCGTAAGTTAATTATCAAATCCTTTTTTTCATTTGTATTAAGTTATTTTTCAATAATGGAATAAGATAGTTGAACGTATGAAGTAGATTGTAGGAAGATAGTCCGGGTGGGGGTCAATAAAGCTATCAAAATAGTAAAAGAAAACTATTTATTGTTAACAAGTTTAACAATGTTACTATTTTGATACTATTGTTGACTCCAATCCGGACTATCTTTCTACAATTTATTTTTCATTACTAATAAAAATATAAAAACGTTAGTTCACATTTTGATTATCATTTGGAGACCGACATGCGTGGATTGAGTGATCGGGTTCCAGGATCGAATAGTAAGAAAAAATACTGCCCATTCACTATTGGCAGTAATCTGTCGGCTTCAATACAGTGGTGGCAGATTTTAGATTTCTGCTGACAGCTCATAAAACCTGAACCATTGTCTGACAACGAAAAGGGAGTCGATGAAGATGATGAATCAAAATCTAATAACCTAAGACAGTACTTAACTGGAAACACTTATCGTACAATTTCATGGATAAGATTCAAATGACACTTAAATATATAATATTTTTATATTTATACTCTTAAGTGTTTTTATTTGTTGAATGTATTTTAGATCTAGCTTGCTTTTTCATGACCAAGGCCCGGTTTTATATGCTGTAAAAAACCAGAATATACCTTATCATATGCATAATAGAAACCATACCATATAAAATATGCACTGATAAAGATAAAATATACAGCTTAAAATCTATAGATATCTATTAGGGCAGCTAAAATATATTAATTCTACAGACGGTTCAGAATATAGAATGAAAAAGTAATTAAAAATAAACGAAAATAATCTTATTTTAATAGTCTTATTTACTTGAGGAAAAATATAAATAATTAAAACATGTAATAAACTTTACAATTAAAAACATAACATGAGAGGCTTTATAAACTGATATATAGAATTAATAAAATAGAACATATATGTATTTGTAGAAGACAAAGTCTTATAAAAATTTCATTAGATTTAAGATAGAGTTTTATTACAAAACCTAGGACTAGTGCTCCATTACAAAAACAATTAAAAAAATAAATAAATAAAACAGACTAGACAATAAAAAAAAAACTAGTAACGTAAAAGGCTTAGCACTATTACGTCAAACTTTAATAATCAGAATCATTCTAAATCAACCAAAACAAAATATGGGTTACAAATATTAAATAGGCTTCGAAAACTACTTACATGCCACTTACTGAGTCACACTTATTACGTAATGTCACAATGTATGTAGATGTTTTAGAGGTTGTAAGCTACGGATGGCTTTAAAATGTAATGTATACTTTCTTCAAAGGTTGGGCAATGTAGGAGGATGTGATACAAACCATTATTGAAATAACTTTTGCAGAATGGACAGAGTTCGTTTGCCTTCAAAGTGATGGTTTTGCTTCCGTGGTATAGTTTGATGTGTTCCGGGTTCCCTACTCTTAGTTGATGCAACTTAATTTTTTGCACTTGAAATTAAATGTTAGATATCATAAGGTTTCTATATGTTGAATCTGCAATGCGATCAGTATAGGGTTACTGTTAGAGTTCAATGCTCTATGCTATCTCAGTTGTTCGAAACTAAAATATGAAAATAATAAAAACCTACAATAAATAACACAAAAGAAAAACAACATTCGTTGAATTGGAAAAAGATAACCAGTTCAAATATAACTAAGATGGATTCTTATTAAAGTAAGCTTATTGATTAACTTTGTATTATTTATTATTATAGAATATGTTCATTTTATTTTTCTTTCGGTTTATAAACATAGAGATTTGATTATTTTTTCCAATTATCACAATTACTTATAGCCCAAGGTTGTGCCAAATTGTAATATTATCAAATTTGGACGATACAATTTTAACTCCATCATTTAGAAATCAACTTATGGATTCATAATTTGTTTTTCCTGAATCTTTCATGATCTAATATGGTTTTGGTGAGTCAATTTTTGATGCATGAGATATACGCAAATGAATTATTTATAAATTTTCTTTGGTGGATTTAAATCTAAACATACAAAAAAGTTTTTTTAAAAATTTTGTTCGTATAAACAATGTCATTCGAGATCTTAAGGTTATTTATTGATTCTACTTCAAAAGCTAATTGAGAATACCAGGTAAGCAACAGAGTAAACTAAGACACGAAAGAGAAGTGGAATCCAGGGATAGGCAAAAATTTCTATTCTAACAAGTGATATATAAAATTATTATTATTATTATTATTGATATATAAAAGGAATTTGTAATGTATAAAAGGAATTTGTGATATATGAAAGGAAGATGGTCCGGGTGGGGTCAAAAGAACTCAAATAGTATTAAACTATTTATTGTGAGCTATTAAACTGTTCTAACGTTTTGACGCACTATGGAGGGGTTCGTCAAGGCTAACAAAGATA
>NW_027104907.1:22422-24996 GCF_000696795.3 Halyomorpha halys | reverse complement strand
CATGAGATATACGCGAATGAATTATTTATAAATTTTCTTTGGTGGATTTAAATCTAAACATACAAAACAGTTTTTTTAAAGATTTTGTTCGTATAAACAATGTCATTCGAGATCTTAAGGTTATTGATTCTACTTCAAAAGCTGATTGAGAATAAGCGAGGCAATACCAAGTAAGCAACAGAGTAAACTAAGACAGGAAAGAGAAGTGGGATCCAGGGAAAGGCAAAAAAAAAATCCATTTCTATTCTAACAAGTGAATTAGTGATATATAAAAGGAATTTGTAATGCATAAAAGGAAGATGGTCCGGGTGGGGTCAAAAGAACTCAAATAGTATTAAACTATTTATTGTGAGCTATTAAACTGTTCTAACGTTTTGACGCACTATGGAGGGGTTCGTCAAGGCTAACAAAGATAGAACTAAAATAATGTAACAAAGTAAGGAAATAGATAAAGTGAAACATAAGTAAACTAAGCTACGGTTATAAACGATTTCAAAGATGTGAATTACAAAAGACTGATCTACATGACTATAATAAGGGCTCTCTGAACATCCGAAGTTGAGGTTTGGGACTTGACTATACCAGTGAATTCCTCTCGTATCCAATCCTTACAGTCCAAAATCCTTAATGCTCCTTACTTTGTTGTCACAAATCAAATCATCCATCAGGACCTCGATGATCCATATGTTGCCGATTTGGCCAGAACCAGATACCATTCATACCATGATAAACTTCCAAACCCACTTGTTTCTAGCCTGGCTCCTCCTTAAATACCTGATAAACCTTCGTAGGCGTCTGAAAAGAAGATGGTCCCGAGATCTTCTCTAGTAACGCTACTGGAGTTCTATGAATGGGTAGATTCTCCACATGTTTTTATCATGTCATTTCATATCTATCAGCCAATTTACTAGTTCTATATAATTGCTTACAATGCTTCTTTTAGCCCTGATGAATCCCTGCAAACGTTGGATCATAATAAAGAGTTTAGTTACTATTTGAGTTGTTTTTATTTCACCTAGAGTCTTAATTTTACACATCATACACGGTCAATCAAAGCTCTTCCATTAGTGATATTGTATTTCTAATGGAATGAATATGAACCAATGATTGTCATGTAGAATTTCGTATTTATTTGCATTTTAGTTTATTTCGACTGAAGTAGTCCAAATATAAAAATATATGCTTTATCGTCAAATATGCAATATAAATCCGGGCTGATTGTATCAGGGTACACTAGGGGCTACTTGTATTGATTCTTAAAGTTGAAAAAAGTAAATAAATAAAAGATTTTAAAAATATGCATTTGCATAAAACTCCAGTCCTTGCTCGTATTCTTTTTATAAGCTGTGATAATAAGATATAATAACTGCGAGTTAAATAGTTTAACCTGATTTCTAAGTATATTTTTAATATAGATGTACTGACTTGGGTATAATAATCTATAATTGAAAAGATTAAACATGCATACTTCAGATTATGGTCCCTTTGAAAATGGCCTAAGGGTGCCTTACGTTTCGGTCAGATAAACACTTTATTTAATTTCTAATTTATCTTAAACGTTCTCACAATTTCTAAGACATCTTATGTGATTCCTTTTACAATATTTGGTTATTAATACGAATCGTTTGCTGTTACATTTGCTCCTGGGAAGAGGTTGATGTTAGAAAGAGCTGCTGGAAGGACCCAGCCCAGTTAGGATCCTGCTCCAGCGCAGGACCGGTTGAAGATGTTGGACCTGTTTGTACAAGTACCGGCTCTCGGGCTCTCTGTCTTCGGATTAGAGAAATTCTTGAGCAAGTTAAATTTAAAAATAAAATAAAAAAATTGTAATAATAAAAATAAATATATACATATACATGTAAAATAGGAATACTCGACACAAACGCCACATTTAAAGATTCTATCCAGACCTTTCATTAAAATTACAATTAGGTTTATGGTTCCGGTTTAAGGGTTTTATAATTAAGTATCTCCAATAATTATTTGTCATTTTTTTTTAGTTTTTCAGCATTTAAATATTAAATAAATAAAGATTTTTAGTTTGCTGTTTGATTATATTGATTGCTCACAGTTAATAATAACCCTTTAATTGCATCCCAAGCTCTCCAATCCCATACAACAACCCTCGAAGAATGGTGTCGTAATTGGAAGATTAATATTCTTAGTAAAATCATCAATGCTCTTTACTTGGTCACAAATAAAATCATCCATAAAGACCTTAATGTTCAATATGTAATAGATCTAGCCCGAACCAGATATCACTCCTTCCATTAGAACCTCCCTAACCATCCAAACCCACTCACTAGTTTCTATTTAGCCTTGCTTCCTCTTCCATACCTGACCGGACCAATCCTCTGAGGCACCTGAAAAGAAGATGGGCACGAGACCTGCTAATGTAAAACTTCCATTTACCAGAGTACCAATGGGTAGTTTCTCTACACACCTGTATCACTCCATAATGCCAATAAAGATTATAAAGAAAAAATTCTATTGATAATCCAAAGTAGTTCAGAAAATAATTCGAATGCCCCCATCTAGAAGGCCCCCGTCTCCTAAAGTGCCCGAAGCTCCAAC
>NW_027104907.1:19634-20632 GCF_000696795.3 Halyomorpha halys | reverse complement strand
CCAATTATCTAATAGTTTTAATTGCGACTCTTCCAGAAGGAGTATTGAAAATTATACTGCATCTATTGAACAATAATAAAAACTGTAAAATAATTTTCCAATTTGTCAGTATTCCTCGGCTGGGGCAATTGGATTTTGGCCTGCAGTGATGAAGTTGGAATGCGATCCAGCCTCAATATCACTCCAAAAAATCCACACAATTTTTCACCTAAAAATCCATACAGTTTTTCATAAGATTATTCCATATTCTATTTGGCGTGGATGGGTCGGGGGGGGGGATACTCATCAATTACCACCTTCAGAGGGACTTAGAGACTTTGTTTTGGAGTTGTTGCTGTAACAGTTTATTATTGAGCGCCAGTGCAGCCACTTACCGATGAGCGCTACAGAGGGAAGCTCTTTATACAGGCTGTATACAGGAGAGAGCTGGGAATATGGTCTCTAGCTAAGGCATCAGTATTCCCCAATCACAATACTAAGCGTATTCCTCCGCTATTAATATGTCCATCCTATAAATAAAACATGAAGATAAATATTAAAGAGACCTCTGTTCACTTCTCGAGCTTTTGTTAACTATGAATTGTATTATTTAAATCCTTTCTCACCGAGCTTTAATGTCCTCAAGACGATCCCTTCATGTTTTCAACTCGTTAACAACTACTATACAATGAGATCATATGCTGAAGAAAATAAACTATTGTACCAGAGTAAAATATTTGATTTTGTTGTAATAGTTTCAAAATGTATGTATGAACCTTTGAAAGTTATGAAGGGAAAAAAACTACTTTAAAATTTTAGGTCATGAAAAAAGATGTGTCGCTACTGTACATCGGTACACGTTCTCACTGAATGCATTTCTCACGAATCACGCCAATTACAAACTTACAGGAAATGTTGACAGAAGCAAAACTAAATTAAGATATGAAGAAAGTGGTCATGGTTGTGGTAAAAAAAAGAACAAAACCCTAAAGAAAAAAACAGTTTTTAACTATTTATTG
>NW_027104907.1:15737-17493 GCF_000696795.3 Halyomorpha halys | reverse complement strand
GTATATATATGTATACATATATATATATATAGAGTTAAAAAGCGCCTGAAATAAAAAATGGTGTGAAACTATTAATATCTTTATGATTATATAAATAGTCTAAATGTAGATGTATAATTTACTATTGTAATTTACTAACTAAGTCAAGTTGTATATTCAGTACAAATTATCAAAGAGTCGAAAATAAATTTGAGGTTTTGCGTTTATGATACGTGGAATACTAAATTCAAACAAAGAATTTTGGTTGTTCCGCCGTCCATGTCTTTCCTCCGAAATTACTAGGATCATTTTTATGAGATTGCGTGAATGTTTGGTTCACCTTAGTACAGGACCGTAGACAAGCGCTGCCCTGGGACAAATCATTGTAAAAGGTTTAGAACACAACAATAGAACCATACTAACTAGAAGACGGATTTAGAACTCACCTCCCAAGTAGTCTAGATTCCTCCTCATTGCCAAGTATTCAAAGCAGAAGACGTTCAAACGTGACGGTTTTCCTTCAAGTTGAACGAGAGGAGGTTTGTGATGAGTGCATTAGCAACTTCTAGCTTATTGTATGACATCGGAGCAGAAATATTACTCCAAATATTGATTTTTTTTTTTTTTTTTTAAAAAGGGAAAAGATAAATGGATACAGTGATGTTCAACACTGCGACAAAATCCTCCATATTTTTAATATCATTATTAAGTAAACTTATAACATTAATAATACATACGTAATCCAAGAAATGAAATATGTATACTTATGACACACAAAATTATACATGTATCACTACTGGCAGCACCCTCGACCATCTTTTTTTCTTGTATTAATTTAGCACATCATGACTAAAGGTAAACAAGCCCTGCAAGGTGGGACGAAATAAATAGATTCTGCTATTTTGTGTACCCAGATCAGATCTTTCATCTGAAATGAGTATTATTTAATAAAAGTAGTTCCCCACCCAGCGGCTCCTCCAGACCTAAATTATTAGACGAGAAGATCGCTCATCCACCTTCTCTTCAGTCTTTTACAAACTTTTTCGTGGCCGTTATTAATGTTATGTTCATGGCATTAATGAGAGTGTTAGGATGTCTCTTTAATTTGTCAAGGAATCGTCTATAGTATTAACGAACACAAACACACACACACGCCTTCGATAGCAGTTGGTATGTGAAGGTCAGCATGAAACGTTATACTGTTCACGTACCAAAGATCTTTTAAATAGTCCTCAATGTTTTGATCTGATAGATTTATTTAAAGTTTGATAATGATCCTCTTTTACTGTCTCAAATATTTTTAGTATGTAGCTCCAAATTAGTTTTAGTAAGTTTTCAGTTTCTATCTAATAGTTTTGAGGTGTAGATAGTTGACCGTAGATTAATGATTGGAGAAGTTTGTCGGGGGGTGCGGTCAGCAAAGAACAACATAAATAGGTCGAAACGTCGGCATAAAATAAATAAATATGGTTTTGTTAATTTATGTTGTTCTTTGCTGACCGCACCCCCCGACGAACTTCTCCAATTATAACTAACTGAGATTGAATATAATCAGTAAGAAACTGAGGTAGAATACAAACAGTAAGTAACTGAGGTAGAATGCAAACAGTAAGTATACTTCCGCTAACACAATTATGCCCAACCAAGTCCCCCCCCTATTATTCCAAAATTTAAAACAAAAATTTGTTAAAGGTGGTATCAATTGAGTCCAAGAGGAAGACTTAATAACAGTTTTACAAATTTGTGTATCACTACTGGCAGCACCCTCGACCATCTT
>NW_027104907.1:5345-11246 GCF_000696795.3 Halyomorpha halys | reverse complement strand
CACCAAATAATATTATATTACTGGTGTGCGTGAAATATACTCTATATCCTACTTACAGTTATAAAATATATATTTTATACGCATATCTTCCTTGATGTTAAGGGACCTAATTCAAGCCTAAAGGTTTCCCCTCTGTTCGTATGGTGTGTAGCATAGAGACTACAGCAGTAGCGGAGGGCATTGGCTGAGGATATACAAGAGAGAGGCACCTTATGCAGAGGCAGGAGGCCTCTCGAGGGCAGGCAAATCGATCTCCTCTGTCGGTCATTAATCTTCTCCGGCCCGGTCAACAGTGTCTTCTGTTACACTTCCGCCTCTCCTACATCTGGAACCGTCTGGAAACTGCTATCTGCGATCAGATATTTGTCAAATTCCAAGGTGCTGTATCAAGTACTAATTAAAAACCAATAAGCAACAAAGTAACTATATCAAATCTGTAAAAATGATATATATGTATATATATGTATACATATATATATATATAGAGAGAGAGAGACAGTCCTCGCACTCCCTCATTTTAAACACGCGCCGGTGGTAACAGTCCTGACAGCTGTGGTGAACTTGATTACTGACTTAAGTTAGCTTTTTATCTATTTCCAAAGTTGATGCATTTATTTTTACTTAATTTCAAAATACCTGAAAGTAAACCATTTCCTGACAAGTTGAAGTCAAATACCTAAGTCTAAAGTATCAAGGAATGTATTCACTAAAACATTTCCTCCTCCATGACAAAGAATCAGGGCGGGATTTATCTAATGCTCTACTAGGCATCGTTATGTTAGTATCAGTCGTTACAAAAATAACTTAAGAACAACATGCCAGTAATAATTTAAGAAAAGTCATCATTAAATGTCCTCTTTATAAATAAATTATTATCGTTAAAATAAATAATTTAATTTCTATCCATTTTAGTCTCAACACATTTTATTTTTCTTAAAAGTCTGACGTTTCGGCCTATCCGGCCATCCTCAGGGACGATCTACTTAATACAATTTTGGAACTAAATGATTTAAACACTAAACTTCATGCAGGCTATTCTGCCCAGGTCAAAACTAAGCATTGTTGTGATAAAGTTTTAACAAATGGTGACTGTGATAAATGAATTTTAATTTTGGTTTTACTTAGGACTACATCTCGACAAACGACTGACATGGAATCCTCATACAAGACTAAAAAGACAAGAAACTGCTCGTAGATTCCGACTACTGCAACATTTACTGGGCAAACGGTCTAAATTGCCAAACCGTTATAAAAGACTGATCTACATGACTATTATAAGGCCTATCTGGACATACGGAGTTGAGCTTTGGAGCTCCACTAAACTATCAAATTCCTCCAGAATCCAATCCTTACAGTCCAAAATCCTTCGTAAAATCCTTAATGCTCCTTACTTTGTCACAAATCAAGTCATCCATCAGGACCTCAATGTTCCATATGTTGCAGATTTGGCCAGAAGCAGATACCGTTCCTTCCATAATAAACTTCTCAACCACCCAAATCCACTTGTTTCTAACCTGGCTTCTCCTTCATTACCTAATAATCCTCCTAGGCGTCTGAAAAGAAGATGGCCTCGAGATCATCTCCTCTAGAAATGTTATTGCAGTTTATTAACAAAAAAATATGTTTTACCTAATGTTTTAATGTTTCATAGAAATTGTTGTTTTGACCTGAACAGAATAACCTGCATGAAGTTGAGTTTTTAAATCAGTTAGTTCCAAATTGTATTAAGCAGATTGGCCGAAACGTCAGACTTTTAAGAAAACTAATATGTGTTGAGACCAAAATGGATAGAAATTAAATTATTTATTTAAACAAAATTAACCAGTCTGAAGAAAGTATTTAAGATTATAAATTAAATAAATTATTATTTATTATATTTGAAATTTCACTTATACCTGGCATGTAATGTAATATAAATTTGTCTTCAATTAAACAACTTGCGCACAGGATTGTTGTCAAATCGAGAATGAAGAAGCCTTCCAACCAAGGCACTCTTAGCACAGTAACCCTAATGTAGCAGAAGCGTTTCAGTCTTCTTGTGCTAGTGTGCCAATCAGTAATGTTTGTACCAGTAGGTTGCGAGTATCCAGCGAATGAGTCTAACAAAGTTTTGTATTGTTTATGTGTTGAGAATTGTGTGTGTTGTAGAAGGGACTGTTAGTGACGTATCGGAGGAATTTAGATTGAAAGGTCTGAAGGTGGCATATTTTGCAGGAGTCCCACTCCTAAGTGGCGTAAGTCCATAATGGTCTTTAAGTAAGATTTTCTATATAAGAACTTTGTAATGAGTAAGTAATAATTTATTCCTATGAAGTAATAGTCATCCTAATAAGAAATGTCGCAGATTCAAGTGGCCACGTGTGATTCTCAGTTCAGTCCTCTGTCCATCGTTGAGTCCCACGTATTTTGCCTTAGCTTCTTTCCGTACCGGTTTATTTTAAAGTGTTAGCTTTTTGCATGTCTATTTATAAATAAATAATCATAAATTAAACTAAAATTTTTAGCTATGATAAAATATTAAAAACAACAGTGATAAATTCCCTATTTATATATAAAATATTTACATACTCCGCCAAACAATCCTCAAACCCTTCCTCCCCCAGTCTGCGTGATTGCTATCTGCACTGGCAAATTAAAAACTATTCATTTAAATCAAAGTTTATTGATACTAATTGTTGTCTGTATTTTACAGCATCTACCTGCTCTTACATTTTAATCGAACAAATTCCTTTTCGTTATTTTTTCTTTAGTATTTCTAACTATAGAGTGTAAATCTGACTATAGATTACATTATTTTATCATTATGTGATTTTATTTATTTATTTTTTTCTTTCATACACATAGTTTGATTATGTTCATTTTATTTATTCTTCTGTTTGTATATATTTTAAGAGAGTTTTTTTTCATTCGTTTATTTATTTTATTTTATTTTAGTATGTATGAGATCATTCATCACTATTACCTATTGTCCACAACTGTGTTGCAGATTGTAATATCTATCAATAAATAAAAAGTATTAAAAAAAAAAAATATTTCTAATTTAAAACTGTTCTAGTGAGGCCCAGGGAAACGTACCTCCTCCCATTCCCAGCTGCCTACAGCGATGTTAGATTGAATCTCAATATTGAAGTTACTCCACCCATCATATTTACCCGCTCTGTTTCTATATTTTTAAGTCGCTTCATAGATTTGAAAAATAATCCAGAATGAAAACGTGATAAAATTTACATTTCATGAGTTCATTGATTCAAAGCCTAAAATTATTTTTAAACCTGCAACTAAAAATATTATTGAACATTAGGGAGAAATTCACTAGAGATAGTGGAAGTGGAAGGATTTTTAACAAAAACAATATCATTAAAGTTTGATTTCCTTTCATTGAGCTCACACAATGGCAACTCACATTTCGTCTCAACATTTTTGAACACGAGAGTTCTAACTCAATTTTTCAATATGTCGAGACACTCCAGAGACAAACTTTCAAATATATGATTTGACATTACTTTATATGTCTGTATTTAATTTAGTTTTCAGATGTATTTAACCTTTAGATCAATAATTCTATTTCACTTTAGGAAAAATTACTTTCAAAAGTGTTATACAGTATCTCATTAAAATCACTAAACAAAAAGGGCTTGAAACTGATTGTACTTCAAGTTATCATTATGTTCCAAGACAGTAAATACATCACATTAGAGCTTAATTAAATAAAACTGTGGATTTTCAAAAACAATCAAATTCACTTGGATGGTTGGAAATATAAAGGTTTATCAGCTGTGCTTTGATATAGCAGCAGTTAGATAAGTGTTGGATTGGTAAACATTTTTATTAAAAAATGATTGATGATTTTCTATCAAAGAGGCTCAGATGAGTTAACATTATTGTCACTACTGGCCCGGTAAAACTGATGACAGTTTTTAAAAAAATTGACTTTATCAAGGTCCAATAATGCTTTCTTTTCTATTTGTTAAAAAATTAATTATAAATGGGTCAAATATCTGACATAAAGTGTAATGGGTAACTTCATCCAATGGATATTACAAATTAAATTCACTTGTATTACTATAACCAATATTTTGGTTTTGGATTGGAATTGCTATTTCCTGAGCAATAGGAGGTGCATCGGTTGAATCGTCCAAAACATCAAAAATAATAGTAATTACACAAAGATAAGCGTTATATTGTCCAAAACATCAAAAATAATAGTAATTACGCCTAAGATAATCGTTATGTCGTCCCAAACATCAAAAATAATAGTAATTACACTAAGATAAGCGTTATATTGTCCAAAACATCAAAAATAAGTGGTTTTGAAGAAAAATTACATTGAAGTAATTGTAAGACACAATTACAATCACTGAATTTGTAGGATACAGGTGTAATTACTATTTTACACAATAACTGTAATTGTGTGAAAATAATTTTAATTAGAATTAACATTACTTCCTGACCCTTAGTAATTGCAATTATAATAATAATTACTTCTTGACCCTTAATAATTGCAATTATAATTATAATTACTTCTTGATCCTTAGTAATTGCAATTATAATTACTTCTTGACCCTTAGTAATTGCAATTATAATTACTTCTTGACCCTTAGTAATTGCAATTATAATTTCTTCTTGACGCTTAGTCATTGCAATTATAATTACTTCTTGACCCTTAGTAATTGCAACTATAATAACAATTACTTTTTACCCTTAGTAATTGCAATTGCAATTATAATTACTTCTTGACCCTTAGTAATTGCAATTATAATTTCTTCTTGACGCTTAGTCATTGCAATTATAATTACTTCTTGACCCTTAGTAATTGCAACTATAATAACAATTACTTTTTACCCTTAGTAATTGCAATTATACTAATAATTACTTCTTAACCCTTAGTAATTGCAATTATAATTACTTCTTGACCCTTAGTAATTGCAATTATAATTTCTTCTTGACGCTTAGTAATTGCAATTATAATTTCTTCTTGACCCTTAGTAATTGCAACTATAATAACAATTACTTTTTGACTCTTAGTAATTGCAATTATAATAATAATTACTTCTTAACCCTTAGTAATTGCAATTACATGTAATTGAACTCTAATGTGAATTCAAGCAAGAAAAGTAATGTTTCTTATGTGCTCAAATCCTTTAAGTTAAACTGAACCCATAAGCGTGCGATCATAAAATTGATTTTATATTTATTCTCAGCATCTTCGAAAATAAACAAATAAACGATAATATGTAAATAAATCTATACTCCAGCATGCAACCTTAAACTTAACATAATTTTTATAATTTGAAGCCATTATAAAACAGATTTTTCCCGTTTTTGTATTAAGTATGAGTAAAATACTTGTAATTGTAGAAAAAATTAAATAAAAAGCTAATTAGTAACTGCAATTGCAGTAGTTCACTAAGTAATTGTAATTGTAAAGTAATAATAATAATAATTAATTTTTGCCCACTCTGTCCCACACTTACCATCCACCATCTGATCCCACTAGGTTAAAGGCGGCCCTCTATATGACCACAGTATCTACTTATGTATATGAACAACAACAAAGAATGTCTGAATAAATGTATACATTCGTTATTATAATAAATAAATATATTAATTTCAATACGCTTTAAGTTAGGGTCATTCATGACATTTAACACATGATGAATGCCCGTGTTAAATGTAAAAACTTTTAAAACGCTAAATGCTATAAGTAAAGGATTGAAAGTATCCTAATTTAAAGTCCATGTTATATGTTAAATGCAGAGGAGCTCCTAGCGGATTTTCAGGGCAACTGTTTTTGTAACTTTTTAACCTTTAAGAGATATTAAAACCTCCAACAGCTACGTCACATCATCTCTCCTCCATCTCCAAGTCCAAAACAAAAACAATACAAACCAAACGCGAACT
>NW_027104907.1:529-4900 GCF_000696795.3 Halyomorpha halys | reverse complement strand
TTAAACTATAAATCATGAATTAATACAGTTTATACCTCTTTAATACAGTTTTCTAAGTTGCTGGTTCATTAGTTTTTCCATATGCGTTCAGAATCAATTGGTCACGTAGTTACTTATCGTTGAGATATATACAATCCAAATTTAATTGTTAATGTTCTAATCGCGTGGTACAGCCAGCTTTAAATAAAACTATTATTATAATAATTTATAACCTTATATAATCCATATTACATATGTATACTAGGCGGCTTGGTGATAGACTTTATTCTGTAGCTGGAAGGAACGGCAAAGACCTCACAACTTTCTAATTGAGATAATAATTAATTCCTAGATAATTACCGACAGGTGCTCACCTCTGCCCGAGTCTCAAAAGGCTAGTTCACAGCAGGATCGTTTAGTAAAATATAAGTAATCATAGAATATAATACCGAACGGCTCAGGACAAGATTGTTATCGGGCGCATTTTTAATTTTTTTACATTTTTCAAAACAGTAGTTTCAACTATATAAGTTCTTAATGAGGTGTAGATAGTTGACCGTAGATTAATGCTTCGAGAAGTTTGTCGGAGGGTGCGGTCAGCAAAGAACAACATAAATAAACAAATATAAGTTAATACTCACAATGTAATTCAGATATAAGCCACTCACTAATTTTCATTGTTTGGCATAATATTCAACTTGTAGATTCCATTTATTTATTTAATTTTTCAATTTTTTGGACACTACTTGCATATCTTATATTATACATATCTTCTTACCTACATGATATTATATTTCATCTGTCATTGTTTTCAATTTACTACCATACAATTCCACAAATATCAATCAATTAAAATTTTGTATTATTCAATTATCAGTTATCAATTTTTTTATCATTTATGATTTAATTTAATATTTTGTATAATTCTAAATTTGTTTGTATATTATTCCTTTTCAATTGTATGTTACTCTAGATGTTGTTGTTATCTCTTTTGTTCTATAGCCCTGATGAAGACCTGAAACTCAGATCGAAACGTCGGCATAAAATAAATAAATATGGTTTTGTTTATTTATGTTGTTCTTTGCTGACCGCACCCCCCGACAAACTTCTCGAAGTATATAAGTTCTTACTCTAGAATTTCAATCTGTCTAAAAATCCTTCACTTTTCAAATGTAAATATATTAATTTCTGATAGCAAACATTTCCATTTTTATTTGATTTTTACAAATTCCTATCTCATAATATAAGATAAATATATTGAAATTATATTGTTAGATACGCTAAAACAATAAACAGCTTTCTAGTGAAACAAAGGAGCGTTTTACACAAAATGCAGCCTATGTTCAAAATTGTGGTTAATTGTTGTTCCAAGCCGTTCCATTGGATAAAAAAAAACGAATATACTCTTATAAAGAATATTAATGTATAATAAAACAACAAAAAAATAAATAAATAAAAATAGATTGTTTTTCCTTTAATAGAACCTAATCAAAAAGCAAAAAAAGGATAAATATAGAAAACAAAAACAATTCTAAAATTGTTGATCTTATGTAGTCATGGAAAGAGTGTTTTTAATGCGCGTAGAAAAGGAACAAAACAGATCTTAGTAAATAAAATACTATCTTATTATAGTAAATGAATTTATTCCATACAATCTGTCTATACAGTTTTTGTCCTCTAAATAAAATCTACTTTCAAATCCTGATATCGTGTTAGCTCTCAAATGTCTGATTACAGACACCCTTTGAGGATACGCAAGGCTCAATCTCAATATGTAAAAAAAAAAATAAATAAATAAAACTCCCTAAAATGTCCTACTTCACTAAAATGTTAGCTTGATGTGAATCTTTAGAGTCCTGTACAATATTATTTATTTTAGGTAATAATATAGTGTAAATATGAAGTATGAAGGTGTATTATTGATGACTGTGATAAACAATATTAAATAAATCCACCGCGGAGGACAATAACGACCTTCCGCATCAACTACAGCAAGACGCCAACTAAAAATAGAACTCAATGTCAAATGCAGATTAAGTCGATCAGCTGATCTCCAAACAGCTGTTCCAACGTGGACACATCTACGCGGCGCTCTCTTACACAAAAAGATAAATTATTATTGAAATATATTTTATTTAATAAGGATAATGGAAGGTGAGTGGCCCTGAATATTATTATTATTATATCTCCATGAGTTTATTTTTCAGCCTTGAATTCTTAAGTTTAAAAAATAATATTAATCATTGCTACAAAATTGTTTAAAAATTACTATAATTGTATTAGTTGTGTAAGTTCTTTCATTAATTTTACTTTACTTCAATTTTAGTATTTTGTGTTTAGTTGTATTTTGTCAATTGAATATTATTTCTGCCGCAAAAAATGAATTCATATTGTACTGTTCTATCTTATAAATCGTAGCAGCCTCTACGACGCCCTAATAATCAAACTGTACCAAACATAAACAAAGCAAACAAACACAAAACAAAGCATATTGTTTACCATTCCACTACGTTATTTTGCCACCGACCGATAGATGTCATCTGGGCGGACCGCATTTGATGTAATTTTCTGAATAAATAAATAAAATAAGAAATAGTATCATCATCATGTAGTATTGTGTCTAATAGTATCATTGTAATAGTATCATTGTAATAGTATCATCATCATCATCATCTAGTATCATTGTAATAGTATCATCATAGTAATATTATCATCATATAGTATCATTGTAATAGTATCATCATCCTATAGTATCATTGTAATAGTATCGTCATCACCTAGTATCATTGTAATAGTATCGTCATATATCATTGTAATAGTATCATCATCATTATATAATATTGTAATAATATCTTCATCACATAGTATCACTGTAATAGTATCATTGTAATAGCATCATCATCCTATAGTATCATTGTAATAGTATAGTCATCATATAGTATTGTAATAGCATCATCATCATCATATAATATCATTGTAATAGTATCATCCTCATGTAGTATCATTGTAATAGTATCATCATATAATATCATTGTAATAGTATCATCACAATGGTATCATCATGATATAGTATTGTAATAGCATCATCATCATCATATAATATCATTGTAATAGTATCATCCTCATGTAGTATCATTGTAATAGTATCATCATATAATATCATTGTAATAGTATCATCACATAATATTGTAATAATATCTTCATCACATAGTATCATTGTAATAGTATCGTCATCACCTAGTATCACTGTAATAGCATCATCGTCATATAGTATCATTGTAATAGCATCATCATGATATAGTATCACTGTAATGGTATCATCATGATATAGTATCATTGTAATAGTATCATCATATAATATTGTAATAATATCATCATCACATAGTATCACTGTAATAGTATCATTGTAATAGCATCATCATCCTATAGTATCATTGTAATGGTATCATCATGATATAGTATCATTGCAATAGTATCATCATCATATAATATCATTGTAATAGTATCATCCTCATGTAGTATCATTGTAATAGTATCATCATATAATATCATTGTAATAGTATCATCACTTGTAATATCTTCATCACATAGTATCATTTTAATAGTATCGTCACCACCTATATCATTGTAATAGTATCATCCTCATGTAGTATCATTGTAATAGTATCATCATATAATATCATTGTAATAGTATCATCACATAATATTGTAATATCTTCATCACATAGTATCATTTTAATAGTATCGTCACCACCTAGTATCACTGTAATAGCATCATCATCATATAGTATCATTGTAATAGCATCATCATGATATAGTATCACTGTAATGGCATCATCATGATATAGTATCACTGTGATGTTATCATCATCATATAATATCATTGTAATAGTATCATCATCATATAATATTGTATTAATATCATCATTATGTAGTATCATTGTAGTAGTATCATCATTATATAATATTATTGTAATATTATCATCATCATATAATATTGTAATTATATCATCATCATGTAGTATCATTGTAATAGTACCATCATTATCATATAGTATCATTGTAGTAGTATCATCATCGTATAGTGTCATGCCTAATTGAGGAATTATATGATTGCCTATTTTATTGAAAACTAACAGAGTTAATAAACAAAATTCATTCAGTTCTATTTGTATTCTACTTTTCAGTGTTATAAAGATTCTTTTTTATATAAATAAAACAAAATAAGTTATAGAAGTGCTATAAAATTGCAATATTTCTATGGTTAGATTTTATTGTTTTTCCAAACGTACCTCATAGTTATAAAGCCCAAGTGGAGAAAAAAAGAAATTATTTCAGCCCAATTGTTTACCATCTTAACGAAAACTATAAACAGATACAAGTCTAAATTGT
>NW_027104907.1:0-479 GCF_000696795.3 Halyomorpha halys | reverse complement strand
TAACGAAAACTATAAACAGATACAAGTCTAAATTGTCGATTCTGCCAACCATAGTTAGGGGGGAAAATTTCAGCTATTTACCAGATTTAAAAAATGCATTCTTTAGTCCTTTTAAATACAAATAAAAATTGAGTGTTTTTCCTGGCTCACAGTTTGGTTCACAAAATGGTTCACTATTTACTTTGACTGTACAAGGTAAAGTCCATGTCACTAAATGGTTCACTATTTTCTTTGACTATACAAGGTATAGTAAATATCACTAAAATGTAAAAATATCGAAGTATTTAAGATACAAGTCCCTTGATTTTTATTTTATTCCTGAACAACCTAAAGTTTCGCCCGCTTTTCAATCTACCTATATCTACATCAATAAAAACATTATTCAAAGTAGAGTAAATTTTCTAAAATATGAGCCATGAGAAACAGATGTACGTATACTTTCTGAGATAATGTATTTCGTAAACCTTTTTGTTTTTCTA
>NW_027104906.1:0-1065 GCF_000696795.3 Halyomorpha halys | reverse complement strand
TAGATGCCTAGGAGGATTATTAGGTAATGAAGGAGAAGCCAGGTTAGAAACAAGTGGATTTGGGTTGTTGGGAAGTTTTCCATGGAAGGAATGGTATCTGGTTCTGGCAAAATCGGTAACAGGGGACATTGAGGTCCTGATGGATGATTTGATTTGTGACAAAGGAAGGAGCATTAAGGGAGATTTATTTTTAAATTATAAATTAACAATCAGAATGATCAAGGGAAAAAATTAGGACCACGTTAAATAAATATTATATTTTACCATTTTCAAATAGCCTCTTAGTGAACTGTGTGTGAGAGTAACTGTATAATAAAACATGGATAAAGGAAAAACAAAATTGACAACCCAGTGATATCTCTAGAGATTAAAAATAAGTTGTAATATTAATTAATATATTGTAGATGAAACCCTCCCCCCACACAAAAAAATAAATCAATACTAATACTTCTATAGAGTAGTATTTACATAACCAAAGAATTAAATAAGATTAAAAGGGAAGTATGTAATAACGTAGAGAGAAAAATGTTTGGAAACGGCTAAAGGTGAAAAATATATATTTTTAGTCTAATAATTATAAATATATAGTCTTATATATATTCCTAAAATGGGAATCTATTGTCCAGTAGAATACAGATAAAAAAAATTGAGTTTTTAGGTTTGGAATTGCTTTTTTTATTCTTTTAAGTATACAATCACGTACAACTTTTCGGCGTATGTCCAGCATTATGGTAGATTTAATTAAGTCAAAGCATATTTTTTCAAGGGAATTTTATCTGATAAACGATGGTGCAAGGGCGAATAAATTATCGTGAATAGTTTTTTTTTTAGCGAATAAAATAATAATCACCGAGGTACATTCCAAATCATTAAGCTCTGCTTTGCATTTATCCCATATTATTAGTTTAAGTACAAACTATGTGGGAATGATGCAAACTTATGCAAGCATGTCCACATTCGTAAATAGTTAAGTTACTAGCCTACCTTCTACGCCACAACCCCTGATGAAGACCTGAAACTCAGGTCGAAACGTCGGCATAAAATAAATAAATATGGTTTTGTTTA
>NW_027104905.1:0-1468 GCF_000696795.3 Halyomorpha halys | reverse complement strand
AGTAAAACAAATTAATGAATTATATTATATCAAGGATAAAAATTGATCCCTTCATACTCCTTTTATCATTCATTATAATGAAAGTTTTCCATATGATGAAAAGAATGATGATTTAATGTCCATCAATGAGTGATGATTTTATGATTATAATTTATTTCATTAAAATTACAGACTCGACCTTAGAATGAATAGGACGTTTTAAAGAAATTATAGTAAATTTTATGAATGTATTGGAAGATTATCAGCTGACTGTATGTGATGATTCGTATGATGGTAGATGATGGTCCGGCTAGCGGTCAAGAACTTATACAAAATAGCAGATAAAGCTATTTATTAGAAACCAATGTTTCACCCCACTTAGCAGGGCTTCATCACAGTTAAACGAGAACAAGATACAAAGATTGTTACATATAATAACATTAGAGCCGTATACTTAAAAAATTGTATAAATTAGAGATATTCATGATCTTTAGTTTAACATGTCCAAGCGTGTTAAATGGAGAAATATCTCCTTCTTTTACCATGTTAAAATGATATAACATATAACATGGTTGAGAGTGTTACTAGGTCTACTAAATTGAGAGTAACATAACAATAACTGGTCATGCAACAGACCAGCTGAGCTCGTCACAATTTTGTATATTGTTTTAGGTTACTTGCTCATAGTTTGTGTTTTGATTGTGTATTAGTATTGTTTTGGATGTTTTTAAATCTAATGAACCAATGGATGACAATGATAATAATGTAATGACAGTTGTCAATTAGCACTTCTTAATTCTCTTCCTCACAAGTTAGATCAACAAGGCAGTAATCAAACTTTCACACAACTTCCACTTTTCCTTCAATTTAGGCATTTCGTAATAAATAATTTTCTATCAAAACTTAGAAGTAAACAATAACATGAAGGTTTGGAAGAAAAGGTTATAAAACAAGTTGCTCGAAAAATCCGCTAGGATCTCTTATGCATTTACCATTTAACAGGACTGTAAATAGGGCTGCTCACAATCCTATACTTAAAACATTTAACATGGTAAAACATTTTACATTTAACATAATGAATACCCCTAATATTTGTTACTGTACCATAATTATTACTACTTATATCATTATTTCACTGTTCATTACTCCACTAGTATATTAGCACTTATATCACTCATTACTCTACGTGTTATTAGTTTATATTCATTTATATTTATATTATTTGAGTTTACTGCGTTACTTTTATTTTATATAACTTTTTATACAATTTTCATTTTATGTATAGTCTTATCATACTTTATGATGTTTGTACCTTGTCCTCATTTAACCCTTATGAAGCCTTACTAAGTTGGGCGAAACTATGCTTGAATAAATAGTTTTGTCTGCTATTTTTTGTACTAATATCTTGCTTATCCGCCACTTGGACCATCTTCCTGCTATAAATTTTAAGAACAATATCGTTATAAAAATTTATAGATGGATGATAATG
>NW_027104904.1:0-4437 GCF_000696795.3 Halyomorpha halys | reverse complement strand
TTAATACGATTCGTCAATCCTCTTTTTCTTTTTTTTTTATATTATGTTCAAATCATTTGATTCTTTTATTTTTATTCTAAGGCTATAAAGCCAACTAACAATTCTTATAGTACAATTCTAAAGGGGTTTCATTTTTAATATTTTTTCCCTTTCTTTTATTTTATTTTATAATATTTTCTATATTTTTTATCTTATCGTATGAATTCTTACTATTAAAATACAATCGTTACACTCTTATCTTCTTAAATTCTTATTATATTTGGTTTTTATTATTTTTCATCTTGATCCCATTTTTTTAGGACCAAATACCGGCACAAATAAAAAATAAAATAGGTTCCCTTTAAGTTTATTATTACTACAGTGACAGTAATTCCAACAATTTTATCCACAAAAAAAAAAAATTACTCCATTTAAAAATATTCGTGGTGGATTAACAATTATATGACCCAACATTTAATCTGTTATCTCTATCTAAATTATTATGAAGCCAAACATAAATTATAAAATTTGGGCAAAATATTCACAATATTTTAACTGATAAAAAAATGAGCAATGTTGTCACAGTTTAACTTTTTTATTTTTCCTTTGTTTCCATATTTCTAAAAGAAAATGTGAAAAATCTATTGAAAACAATTTCTTTTTTTGCATAAGAATAGGTGATTGAATATGAATTTAGAGAGTATTGGCAAGGGACAACCGCAATCTACTATATAACAGATGGGACTGAATTGGTTGGTAACTGAGGTGAAGGGAAATGTGTGTTACCTGTCGCCTGGTACAAGCTGGGATCCGCACTTGGAGCAGGCAAAGCACTTGAGGTGGAATACGTGGTGTGGGGCTGCCCTCATCACGAACTCGGAGGCAGGGATGGTCTGCCCGCATCCTGAACAAGCTCCCGTCGAGCCGAACAACCTGCAATAGATACCCACTGTTAATCTCTTGAGGTCATAGATATATCTCAACAGAGGTTACGTCACTTAGAAGTAACACACTAAATAACACTGACAATCAGACACAGAATTATTTTGAAAATTGAATAATTATATCTCCTCTATTTCTTTTTTACCTTACATCCTTTTAAGATGCGAGTTAGTTAAATAGAAAATAGAAAAAAGTATTCCTGTCCTAAGTCATTTTGGTGTCTTTAAACACTTTTTTGTTTATAATCTGAAAATTATACTTTTTTATATATATAATATATCTTTTTATTGCAAACCGTTAATATTAGAAATATATCTCTAAAATACAACAATCAAAATTAAAAGTTAAATATGGATGTACCCAGAAGACATTTGCCAAGTTTATGAAAAGTATTGAAAGAAATGTCAATTAATTGTAAGAAAATTATCCGGGTGGCTGTCAAGAAGGGCACAAAAATCCATCCATCAGAATACTCAAAATAATTGGAACTAGATGAACAAGTCAAATGAATTGTATTATATACTAATATTGTCATTATATTGGGAATAATTTTTTTTCGGTCAAGACTCCTATTGGACTCCTATACTGCCTAACCATGATTGGGGGTCAAGTTTTTTATTTTGTGGGACCGCCAATAAATTAAAAAATTCAACATACAAGGCCGGATTCGAACCGGCAACGCCAATAGTTACCAAATTGGTAAGACTGCGCCTAACCACTGAGCTACGTGCGCCCTTATATTGGGAATATAATGACGGTTTTTAAATAAAATAAAAAGGCTTTGAACATTTACATGGTGGCGGTTACGATAAAATTTTTACATGGTTTAAGATAAATATAGCGCACAGTCATCGAAACCGAGAGTTAATATCAATATAATATAAAGGGGAGAAGCGCTAAAAATGAAACTTTAGGAAAAAGAAGGAAGATATGCAAGAATCAAAAATGACCATTCACCTTGATCGACTTTTGTTCCAATACCTACAGGAGTTCTGTGCCGCCGGTTGAACACTGTAATGGGCACGAAATTATCATGAGCAAATTAAAATAACATCTAATTCCACCAGAGAAAACAATACAATTTTTATTTTAATGCACATAAACAATAGAATTATGAATACGATCAAAGATGAAGACAAATAAAAATTTATATAATAACAGAAAGTATATTCAATTTTTTGATTTTTTTTTCTAGTAAAACGACGAGAAACCTAAGTGATAATAATATGTGATAATGCGTAAAGCTAAGGCGTGTAAAATTAATATAAAAAAATAGATCCCTCTCTATAAAACATAAAAGTTTTTAGTGGTCACCGTGTAATATTTTATTTTACATATATGGTGGAATAATAGAAATAAGTCCTAAAAATTTAAATTTAACTTATGAAGAAAATAATGCACTATATTGAAAAAATAACACAATCTGAACTACAGAACACATGTAGATTACAGTTATACAATTTGAACAACGCGTTGTACAGTTGTATAATTTGTTGTTGGTCCGCCGTTAGGGGGGGGGGGATGGGTACTATTTAGCCAAGTATTTTATTATTTTTCTCTACAGATATTTTAACTTTTTTTATTAGAGGAAAAAAAAAAAGGCCACTTTTCATAGAATTACACATGGAATTAAAATTAAAGACAAATAAGAAATGAATATATAACAACAGGAAACATTTCCCCCCCCTTTTTTTTTTACATGATTAATAAAAATAATAAAGAAGGGAAAATTTAACCAACGTATGATGAAAGTTGTTTTAATTTATTACCAGATCGGCCTTAGATGGTTAATGTTTTGTTAACAATTAAATATGGGAGGAGGTGTATAGTCCCATACAAAATACTCCCCTAACTATATAAAATGTTATAAATAAAAAAAAAAATGATAAAATAAAGGGATTAAAATAATAATTCTTTATGAAAGATGAAAATAAAGTTAATAACAAAAACAACAACATTTATAGATTTAACAAAATAAATTGTTGACTTCTAATGGGAAAACAAATGTGAATTTAAGAAAAAGATGAAGAGAGAAAAAAAATTTAAGATAAAATAAAATTTTAGAGTAATAATAACAGAAATGATAAACATGGAACTTATAACAGGATGTCCTGCAGGAGCCTGGGATTCAGTCTTCCGATTGTGGTTGGGTTTCCCAGGTTGTAGGTCACTACTCCTTTAACTGTAGGTAACTGGGAGTGGAACTTCATGAACTTTTTTTTTTATATTGTCTATTGTCTCTCTTTTTAATTCCTGATGCAATTGGCTAATCATGAAAGTTATGTATGCCATATAAAGTTGTAAACATTGTCAATGGCATCAAGGGTGTCATGCTGGTGTTTGCCATATAATAGTACATGCGATTTTTCAAAAAATAAATAATTGATTGATTCAGAAGTCGAAAGCAATATAATTAAAATCTTTAAGTGGGTACATTGTGACAGAACTTTCCATTCTTATCATTGTGTTTACTCTTATTATTATTGTGAAATTTTGACAAATTACATCTGGGGTAACTTCATATTAACAAGATCATATGCTACTGCTAAAAAGAAAATGTTAATAATCAACAGTCAATAAAATCTAATATGAATAAAGAAAAAAATATTCATTTTATTTTTATCCCTCAGGTCAAAAGAAAATTGAACTTTCAATTCTATAGGTTACATTAGAAATAGGAAGTCATTCGTCTTTTCTCTAGGACACCGGGTGTGCAGGAAAACCCACACATTCTTGGTAGCAATTGTTTTGCAATGAGTATGAATAAACAAAAAAGACAATGATAAAATTACCACACAAGGACTATGAGAATGGAAAGTGAAAAACAACATGAAAAAAAGCATAATGATTGTTCAGATTTAGACTTAATTGTTTAAATCAGACATGCGTTTCAATAAACCTAGTATATGTTCCTAGGTTCAGTCTGTCCATTTGGGGAAGGCTAAAAAAAAAAATTATGATTTTAAGATCAAAATTCCACACGGTCATTGCGAAAATTACAAAGAATTTTTTAAGAAAACATTTTTGAGCCCCATTATACAAATTCTTTTTTACTTAATATTAGGTAATAATAAAAACATCCAAAATTTATTTTAACGTTTCGATCTTTTCATTGCCCATTTTCGAACATTTTTTCTTCATCTCAGTCATTATACAAAAATAATCTAAATTTTGAAATGAAAAATAATGAAAGCCCCTTTTTTAATGACATTTAGAAAGGTGAGAGAAAAAATTGAGTAGGTAAAAGAAAAAGTAATGTGCTTATATTTCAAGAGCTTGATTAAAAGTAAGGTTTTATTTTATTAATTTAAAAATTGTTAAGTAAATAAAAGAAATAAATAATTTTGCCAAAAGAAGAATATTAAAACAATTTCTATTTCTGTTTTCAATAATAATATGTTTCTGGACATTTTTTATGGAGCTTTTAAATGTTAAATTTTTGATTGTAGATATATAAAGAATAGTCCCAAATCCAGCCAAAATGATGCTAATTTTATTCATCAATTTAAAAATATA
>NW_027104903.1:1159464-1167039 GCF_000696795.3 Halyomorpha halys | reverse complement strand
TAAGCTTATTTTGATCGGGTCTGGCACCAGGAACTGCTTTACTCACTGATAGATAATTCAAAGTAAACCACAATGTTTCCTATTCATCCCTCTTCTCTCTATCCGCACACAGTTTATACAGCTGACATCACCACTTACGCTGACACATGTGTACTCGCAGTCAATTGGAATGGTGCCGTAATTAGAGGATAAAAATTAATCCCGACCAATCCCATCAGATCACATTTAACCTTTGTCGTAAACCTACTGACTGACCTGCAGTATCGTTTAATAATATTGCTCTTACACCTGTAGAACAGATCCGCTTCCTTGGGGTACATCTGAGCAAACGACTAACCTGGAATTCTCACACTAAACTGAAAAGACACGAAACTTTGGTTTCAACTATTCAAGCAGTTGTAGACTAAGGGTCTAAACTTCCTATTCATTACAAAAGACATGACAATTTTAAGGGCTATCTGGACATTTTTGGAGTTGAGTTTTGGGACTCCACCTAAACCTCTCGTATCCAATCCAAAATCCTTCGTTAATTCCTCCATGCTGCTTACTTCGTCACGAATAAAACCACCCAAAGAATTTAATGTCCCATATGTAACCGATCTAGACCGAACCAGATATCAATCCTTCCATTATAAACTCCCTAACTATCAGAATCCTCTTGTTTCAAACCTTGCTTCTTTTTCTGGCGCCTGATTTCGAGACCTACTAGTGTAGAAATATGATTAGAGTGGTACCAATGGGTAGTTTCACTACATGCCTGTATCACTCCATTTTTATCTTACATCTACATTTGCTTGATGTATTTTTGTGTAAAAGTTGTAAATAAATAAATGCAAAAGTACAGTTGTACAGTTGTAAATAGCAATAAATAAATTTAAAAAACAAAAACGGTTATTTCGATACGATTCCTATTATTTCAATCAATGATTACATTACTTAAATCATATCCGCACTTACAGTCATAATTTTTAAAATTAATTTTACAACATTCCTTTTTATTTTAAATCATAAAATTCTTTCATGGTTATACCTTAAAAAAAAAAAAAAAAAAAGAATTTACATCTCAGTTAATTTATTTAAGCCAGGAAACAATTAAAACCTGTGCATTATATAAATCTTTGAAGATTAAGATTGTTAGATTTGTAGATTATCTTCAATTTTAATTTTTTTCTCAGTTAAAATCAAGATGCATTAAAAAAGCTGGTTTACTGTACACCATCAAAACCACTTAGCTAAATTAAACATTGAATGTTATTGGTCGTGGTAGTCCAATTAAGCAGGTCATTTCAAGTTTAAACAAAAAAAGATAATATTAATTTATAAAATCTTGAATCGTATGAGTGGTATAGAACATGAGTGTTCTCTAATCAATAAATAATAGCCTGTTTCACAATTTGGGAAAAACATTTAAAATGATACAAATTTACATTATTTACTTATAATAAGAAATCTAACTGATTATATATGTTTATAATAATATATAATATTCCAAATACAATATCCATCTTAATTAAATGATGACAAATAAAAAAAATATTTAACATTCAGGATACCTATGAACAAAATAACTAAAGAGAAGTATGTAACTATAAGACATTCCAATTTCTTAGGGAAAATATTGTGCAAAGAGAGTGAATCTGGTCTTTGCATTAAATTCAAATTCTATGTCTTATAATAAATTATACTAAAATGATATTGGACCTTATAATTCTGTCTTTATCATTTTTAAACATATATACGTATTTTTCCGAAAAAGAATATTAATAAAAATTAAAACAATAATTATGACATAATGTGAGCGGAACTGCCAGTGTGCTCAGTGGCAAGGAGCTGTGCTAATAACTCCAAGGGTTCGGTGGTGCCAGATAATTATTTATTTTGTTACTGTAGCCGTGAGTCAACCCTGTAGAGCTCTGTGGTCTATTCAGCTCCATAAACGGGTACCCTTAACTAGGAAAAAATCTGACGGTCCTCATTATGACCAAATTTCCCCTCGCACAACCGTAGGTCAAGTAACAGAAACCTTATGAAGTATATCACCTCCAACCCTTCCTGGGTTTTAGCAGTACAGCTTTATTTTAATTACAATTATCACGAAATAGTTATAAATATCAATTAATTTAAAATTTCTATTAACATTCTTTTTCTAAAAAATATATCAGTTGGCAACTAGGTGAAAATAATTATCAAAGTTTTAATAATTTTTGCGTTTAAAAACAAACGTTTTGCACTACGATGTTTTTGAGTGTGCCGAACAATATTTAGAGATTTATTTATTTTTTTTAAATCATTTTTTTATTCAAAATAATTTTTTTTCTCGGGTTTTCTCCTATAATATGAAAGCTATTGATCGATATTATTTAAATTATATTTAAAAAAATTGACCAACACTGTTATGACGGAATTAAGGATAAGTTCTGAAAATTGTTCAGTCTCTTTTTAAAGTCACAAAATTCCCTCCTCTACTTTCACAGTAGAATACATGCGCAAACGTATTTTTGTTTTTATTCCTTCGATTTGGCACAATTTTGAAGGAAAGTTGGAAATTGATGCATACATGATCTAGTGCGCATTTTATCCAATTCTATTTGACGAAAGTAATTTACTCTATAGCCCTATAATAAAACGGCTCGCCTCGTGGATATGATTGTCAAAGGATGAATCATCGGCTTTGGAATATGGATAATTGGATATGGATAATTCATATACAATTGAAATTTGTAGAAAAATGATAGAAAAAATTTCGAGACAGTTGCAGACCTGCTTGAGTTGCAGGCCTACCTTCTACGCCATAGCCCCTGATGAACACCTGAAATTCAGGTCGAAACGTCGGCATAAAATAAATAAATATGGTTTTGTTTATTTATGTTGCTCTTTGCTGACCGCACCCCTCGACAAACTTCTCCAATAACACAGAAAATATAATATAGAAAAAAAATAATGGTATGGAAAGATTAATATAGCAAGAAAGCAGTATTGGCCCACATATGCCGACATATTTGCCAAACTTTTGAAAATGCATGGTTTTCATATTATGAGCGAAACACAGAAAAACGATTAATTTTTGTAAAAATTGCCTGGAAAAAAATGAGAAGTCAAACTTCAAAGTGATCAGCATCCTCAAAAACAAGGGGAGGCAAATATTTTAAGAAAGCCCATTATTGATCTCAATGCCTATACTAAAATTTAGACGTTAATGCTGATTCATAAAAATAATTCAAGATGAAACATAAAAATATTTGATTTTTTTTTATGCAGATGGTCTATGAGCTGGCGGTCCAGAAGAACAACATTAATTTCAGCTATTTATTGATTGACGACGTTTCGAACCACAGTGTTGGTCTTGATTAGGGCTAAAAAATAAAGATAAGAAGAGGGTAAATGCAATGTAATAAATAAGAGAGTCACCGGTTACAAAGTCAGGGTCCCGTTCCGTGTTTTACTATGGGAGCCCTTTTTTGTGAGCTGAAAAGAGTTCATATTAAAATAGAGAGAAAAGGGGGCTTAAATACATTTACTTCTTCTCCTTTGAAAGACCCATATATCTAACAGTTTCAAGGTAGCCTATCCATTTCTCAAATATCTCTCTAGCAGCCGTAAGTGCTTGACTTAACCAAGAGTGATTCCTCTGTTTCTTGACAGATGCAATATGAGGTCTTCCCACTTATTCCTTGGTCGTCTACGTTGTATTTTTCCTCGATTTTTGCCTCCCAAATACTTTTTGAGAGTCTAATTGATCTCCATTCATCACTCATGGCCGAACAACGCCAATTTGTTTCAATGTATATCATCTATAAGAGGTTCCAGCCCTGCTTCTCCATTAACTTTTCTATTTCTCATTCATCGATCGATTCACGAATCGTATTTTGCCGAGAGCTTTCCTCAAAACTTTCATTTCTGTGGCTTGTATATGGCTTTCGAATTTTTTGGTACTTGGCCAACTTTCAGCAGCGTAAGTCAGCGTAGGTACAATAACTTCTTTATACACCATCACATTAGTTTTCACTTATTCATATTAGTTACTGAGTGGGTGGTACACATTTATTGTTCAACCAATGCGCGTGTTAATCTCGTATACATTTACATTACTGTTAATAAGTAAAAAAATATATTTATGTGAGTTCAAATTTTATCCATAAAAGGATAGACAGGATTAGAGTGTTAATGGTCATCTTAAATTAGTTTTATGGTACACAAAGAGAGGTTTTGAGACTAGCTCTCCATTATAGAAATCATGTATTATGGCTAATCTGTGACGTTGTGCTGTCACAGTGGCGTATGGGAACGAAAATGGATTTGCGCTTGGTAACCACAAAAAAAGCCTGTCTCGTTTAGATGCTGGTCAGTGATTCGATGTACCTGTCGTGGTGGTAGGGGCAGCAAGGCTTGCATGCCGTCTCGGCGATAATTCCTATGGGTCTTCTTGGCTTTCGATATACTCTGCTAAGGGGAGCATTATAAAAAAAAACCCTGATCCAGCCTTTATAAGACTCTCTCTCCCTCCCCCCCAAAAGAAAAAAAATTACGAAAAAATCGGATATGTAAATCCAACAGTGACGTTAAATAAAATAGATATAAATGTATTGGTATAAAGTTCTAAATAAATAAACTATCAAAAACCTAAACTAAATAGAAAGGAGGCTGTATGAAGAACACCTTCAATTTAAGGCCAGCCACTACTTCAATTTAGAATGTGATGGTTGGGCTATTATGAGTAGAATGAATGTAAGAAATTTAATTGAAAAAAATAATTGGCTTAAAGTGAATGAAAATGGATATATTGAACCACTTACATGCTTGCAGAAAGTGAACAAGAGAAAATTAGATTTATGAAATCTATTGAATAATTTACACGGTTATAATGGCGCAGCCAAAAGAAAACATTGTAGGTTAGGTTAATAAATTTAGAATTGGGGCAATTGAAGATAGCAAAAATTGATGAAATGATATAATTGTATGAAGATCATAGTCCAGTTGGGTACTAAAGCAATTTGGAGTAAACTCACTCAGATGGATAGAAAGGTATGTTCTATCCCAGTATTCTCCTCTCTCCTTCTGGCTCCCTTCCCTCGCCAGGGAACCGCTACCTGACCGTGCATAATGAGGTTGAATTCAGGAGAAGAAAAAATTATTAAAAAAAAGAGCTAATTGTTCTCTTCTTTCGCGGTTGCCTTACTATGCCTTGTTATCACCGCAATTGGTGGAAATCTGTGTTTTACTATTAGCCACAAGGGGCGCAATGATGCTTATATTGTGGGGGGAACCTTTTGTTTTTAAACATAACAAAGGCTAAAGATAAATACAAAAGTTTTTAGCTAATATAATAACGATTTGTATTTATCTTTAACCTCCTTACTATTTTATAAGTTGTTTATAGTTTATTTGTATAGAAGTTCTTTTAACCCTTCACCTTTATATCTGTTTTTTTTAATATCACTATTATACCCTTATATTGAATTTCCCTTCTTTGTATTTTTTTTTTTTTTTTTTTTTCTTTATTTACTTTGTACAGGTAGGTGGTCTTGATTTGTTCTTTTTTTTTTTTTTTTTTTTTTATGAAGATCAATATTGTGGGTCGAAACATTGGCAATCAATAAAGAGTAGAAACCCATTGTTATTTTTCTTGGCTGCAACCTTGACCATTTGAGTTCACATTCAATAAATTCACAAACGTTCTATCATCAATACATAAGTTAATTTTTAGTTTTGTTTAGTTTATGTAAATGTAAGATTGATAATGTAATGATAGAAATATAAGGGAATAAATAGGAACTAAATAAAAATACAATAAGAAAATTATCGCTATTATTTCATACACAAGACCTCCTGACTCATCTCTAGGCCACTGAAACATGGCTACTTCTCTTCAGTTCGAGAGCCACCTTATCTTATCTCATTAAAATTTACAACAGCTTTACTTTATTAAATATTGAAATGACAGAAAGGATTTTACTAAAATCAGTGCTAAATAACTGTTAGTTAAAAGCGCACAAAATTCTGCATTAAACCAGTTATACGCTTTCATATAATGCAGCCACTCGAGGCTTGTTTGTTCTTTTCGACTTTCTAACGTCTTTAAAAAAAAAAAAAAAGAAAAAAATTAAAATTACCTTAAACTTCAATTTTTAGATGTAATTATTTTGTTTTTCTTATAATATTTCGTATATTAACACATAAATCAGTCAGATTCAGTTACATAGAATTTTCATTTGTCATCACTTCATTTTATCTGGCTCTTTCTATTCTATATATGCTCTATATATATTTCATATGCTCCATATGTACATATATAAATAAATCTGTACTGCTACAATCCATGAAGGGCCAGTGGAGCTGTGAACTAGACCAACGGTTGTGCAAAGAGATGATTTGGTTAAGAATCACGCAGGACCACCAGGTTTTTCTCCAATAAGGAGTATATAATTAATGAGGCTAAAAGGATAGTAAATAACACACTACTACAGTAAAAAGTAAATAATTCTCTGTCCATTGAGTTAGTAACACAATGCCATACCACTGCGCCACCCTACTCCCCGATATAATAATAATAATAAAGGCTTAACGAACCCGAAGGTTCGATGCCGATACCACTAAGATGCTGTTCATCCCTTAGTGTAAGAGGCCACGCCTCACATCCATAAAGTGGGAAGGATAATACTTACTCCCCGATATAATATATATATTTTTTATTTGTGAAGATAATTAAGACTTTTAAGGAATTTACGTAAGGCCATGTTGTCAGGTGGATTACATCGTTTAACACGTTGGTTCAATATTTCCCCTTTCTGGATTCATTCGTTGCTTTTCAACAGCAGTATCTTTTTTGTTTGGAACTATTTTGTAATTGTAATTACATAAGTCGTACTTATCCTCTACAATTTATTATTGTATTCCCTATTAAAAATTTATTGCAAGAGATAACCTTTCACATTCACACACGGCCTTCCTTATTGTTACATACATTTTGTTCAGTAAAGATATGTTTTTGGCAAAAACTGATTTGCACGTACTTTCCATATATTTTTTTTACTAACATAAACTCCAATTTTTTCCCTTTTTAAGTATGTATATATATAAAACTCTTGTACTAACTAATTGATACTTGTCGCTGTGCTCTTTTTTTTTTAAATTTTGTCAGATGTGGAAAGTACGTATTACTTAAGATTTATATTATAAAATTAGACCTTTCTGGTATAAGAGTGTAGTATTTAATAAGAATTTATGGAGCTCATACGCACTCAGACGGTATTCTGCCATGTTGGTACTATTACGAAAGCGAGACAGTGTCCTATCTACATTGCGACAGTAAACCAATCAAAAATCATAGGAAAAATGACCGTTGTAATTTCGAAAAAATGCCACATCAGTATTAGTGCTGATAAGATTAAAAAGTTAAATATAATCAATTTCAAGTAGAAAAATAATCAAAAAACAAAAAAACGGGTACAATAATTTTCCGCTCAATCGCGAAAGACAAGATGCGACAGCTCGCTGTTAAGTCATATACCTAACTTCGCTGCCGCGGTAGATATTTACAATAATCACGCCAGACTCGATAGAGCGACAGTAAGTTCT
>NW_027104903.1:1157454-1158146 GCF_000696795.3 Halyomorpha halys | reverse complement strand
TTTTTTTTTTTTAATGAGTAAGAATTTTTATTTTAAATGGAGCAAAAAAACATAAATGAAAACAGGAAAAATGCATTTATTTTTGGCATCACGTTGACCCAGTGAAATTGCGGTATCATACCACAAATTCTATCATTAAAAGTGTATTTTAAAAAATGTAAAGCATTTTGCCGTAAATAATCAAATAAAATATAAGTAACAACAAAAAAAAAATAAAAAAGTTATTACTAAACATTTTAGTAGTTTTATACCAACTGGAAGTACAACTTATTAGAATTAATTATTCACACTTTCTCGAAAACGATTTTCATTAAACTCGGGTTGCCAATGTAGAATTGAATAGTCTTCAATTAGCTGATATTGAAGAACATTTAATTATCCTTATCAATTATCCTATCCGCACTTATCCTTGTTGAAATAGATTGATGGTGCATTGAAAAAAATAAGCCATCCTCATGGTTGAAAATAATCAACAATCGATAAATACAAATTATTAAAGTATTTTATAAATAACTAAAAAATAAAAAGAAAAAATAGAGACCACCCGACCTTTCGCAATTGCATTAAGACTTCTTTATCTTTTGTTAAATTGATAAATTCTATTTCCATCTCCAGAAACCCTATTTTTTTTTTTTTAATATTTATTTATTTATTGCTATTTACAACTGTACATTATAATACATTTAGTAAAT
>NW_027104903.1:1151357-1154065 GCF_000696795.3 Halyomorpha halys | reverse complement strand
TATTATTTATTTTTACTAAACGGATAAGCTTTTTGCTACTATTTGAATTTTTACTATTAGATCTCCTACTGAAATTTCAACTTATAAAGTCAATTATAACGGAATTTTTTTGTTTATTTAAGTTTTTCTTTGCTGACCGCACCCCCAGACCATCTCCAATCATTAATCTACGGTCAACTATCTACACCTCATTAATTATAAGATAATTTAATATACACACAATAAGAGCACGCGCAAATAATAAATTTCCGTTATAATCGGCTTTATAAGTTGAAATTTTAGTAGGAGATCTAATAGTAAAAATTCAAATAGTAGTAAAATGCTTATCTGTTTAGTAAAAATAAATAATACCTAAAAATTACAAGCGTAAATCGTAGAAAAAAATAACAATTATTGATAGGAAACTAAAATTTTTACATATGAGGAAACATACTAATGTGTATAACTTATAACCAATATTATGATAACTTAATTGCGTTTATTACAAACCTCAATATTGGCATATAGTTATGTTGAGTTGATTCCATATTACTGTGAGACAGAATATTGAACCCTTGTTGGTGTTATATTTCAATGAAATTTCATATTTCTGAAACCGTGACTGTTGAAACAAGCAAATAAACAAGACCATAAATCATGTTACGAACTCAGTAGTTTTTTAGCGTCTTCAGGAATGAGGACGCATAGAAATCAGGACTAAGAAAGTATAATAAATAACTAAGATTCATAATATAAATTCTCTTTTATACCCTCAATATGTTTGCTTCGTGACGAATCATAATCACAATAATTTGGAAAAAAAAATTGAAATAATTTTAAAACTTTAGGTTTTTTTTGTAATTTTAAATTTTGAAATATTTTCAAAATGATCGGTCTTGAGATTGTGAATAATTGTTATTCAAGGTTCTATAAACTAGTTTAATATAGGGATATAGACTTTCAACATCTACTCTCTTGCCCTACAGTATACTTTTTTAAATTTCCCACTGATACACGTTAAACAGATTTGCTACTCCATTTTGACAAGAGACTTACTTTGAGTTTTTGTAATAAATGTGGATCCCCATACATTCATATTTATTACAAAAAAACTCACATTATAACCTAACCATTTTGGACATACGGAATAGAGCTTTGGGGCATCACTAAACCATGAAATTCCTCCCGTATTCAATCCTTCCAATCCAAAATCCTTGATGCTCCTTATTATGTCACAAATACACTCATCCATAAAGACCTCAACATCCCATTCATTGCAGATTTGGCCCGAAATAGATATACCTCCTTTCATTTCCAAATCCTGCCAAGATGGTTACGGAATCCTCGTATTTAAAGCAATGATTAGATTAATGGCGTGTACTTGAGTCAATTTTTTGACTTGCTAAACTTATATCAATTAGGGAATCATTTCATTTTGTTCTACATATTTATTCTGTGGCCAGCTATTGTAACTTGAGTGGTTCGAGTTTTCATTCCCTTGGACCTTCACGAAATAAAAGTATATCCGAACCGGCGCCTTTGCCGACATGATGTTGCTCTATGAGATAATGACTCAACTTCCACAATTACATCGGCCTCTACAACACTTAATCCATCAATTTTGGTTTAATAATTGGAATATTAATTTTTTTATATACAACTCTGTTTAATATTGTCCTTCCCTCCAGTCTGGGGTATACCAAGCAGAATAAGGGATAGTACAATATAAACATGCAACATATAAAACGGTAGTCAGAAATTATATTTTCGGCACCATCACACCCACTACAATCGGAATGTACCCATCTTTTGCAAAGCACTTACGAAAACCACGTTTCATTGTGCCTGTTTTTACAGGAGTTCCTCCAAAATTCTTGGGTTCAATGACATCCTCATCTTGTGCATTATTAACCCTTGAAGACATAACTCCATATTTTTTATATTCATTGACTCAGCTTGTTAGAATATATATTTTGTTCACACTGGAAATTTTAATTAACCAAGCTAATTAATTAATTAATTTTTATAAATATTCATTTCGGTAAACAGGATTAGAAAAAAAACTAGCAAACCTTGAAGAAAATATTATATTTTAATGAATATTCCACTAACGTTGTTTATTCAATTCCACACACGGCATCTACAACGCCATAATAGAAAAATTTTACTATTGTAAAAAAAAAAGGGTACAATACAAAAATTGTATAAACAAATGATACATAAAATAAATGCAATATAAAAAAAGTTAAATTAACTTCAGAAAAAGTTCCCCACCAGTGGCAAATACTTTTCAAATATTTTTGCCACATGTGTGGACCACAGAAGCGGCATAAAATATCACTACAATGTGGAAACCAGGAATATTTTACATTTTACTCAAAACATTACTAAAATTTAAAATCAACACCTTTGAAGTTGATAAATTGGGATTTTATCGGTGTAATGTTAAAAGAATATTATTAATAGTAATATTTGCTACGGGTATGGGACAAGCTGAAATCAAAATGTGTTCGAAAAATTAAAATATTCCATAAAATAGTTGGAGAAATTCAAATACTTCAAAGTCATTTAGGAAAATTAAAAATATAGTTTAATATAGTCAATAAGTTTTGGATTTTCAATTTTTTTCTCCCTCCTTCTTCGACTCATTTTAACGACTAGTAGATCGGAGTTATAGTAAATATTAGTGTTAATGTTTGCACCATGTTGTACAAGTTTAAATTAAAATG
>NW_027104903.1:1143345-1151307 GCF_000696795.3 Halyomorpha halys | reverse complement strand
GAAGTTTAGACCGTTTGTCTAGTAAGTGCTGTAATAGTCGAAATCGACGTATAGTTTCCTGTCTTTTCAGTCTGGTGTGAGGATCCCAGGTTAATCGTTGGTCCAAATGTAGTCCAAGGTAGTGGGTCTGTTCGACAGGGGTAAGAGTTACATCATTAAATGAAATTGTAGGACAGTCAGTAGATTTACGACGAAGGGTAAAGGTGATTTGATGGGATTTGTTGGTATTTATCTTAACCCTCCAATTACGACACTAATCTTCGAGGGCTGTGATATGGGATTGGAGATTTTGGAATACAATTAATTGGTTATTATTAACAGCGAGAACACATGGATAGTATTAGGATTGGTTGGAATGTCAGCTGTATAGACGGTGTAGAGGATGGGACCAAGGATACTACCTTGCAGAACACCTCCCTTGAGGAACACCACTAACATTTGAATTATTATCGCAAGAAAAATAAAAAGTTTTTTCATAATGTTCGCCTTCTCTGGTATTTGTATTATTTTTTTTGTTTTTTGAAAATCACAAAAATAGCGATAACTTCAACATGAACAGGCTACGCAAAAGTTGAGAACTTAAGAAGAGTTTGTAAGTTAGTTGTATGAAAGGCGAACCACAACATATTTTCTCTTAACAACTAATTATAAGATATTCAGCGAACAAAAACTAAACAATATTTAATCACGCCGACGTTTATAAGTTATACACATTAGGATGTTACCTCCATATGTAAAAATTTTAGTTTTCTATAAATAATTTTTATTTTTTTCTACGATTTACGCTTGTAATTTTTAGTTATTATTTATTTTTACTAAACGGATAAGCTTTTTGCTACTATTTGAATTTTTACTATTAGATCTCCTACTGAAATTTCAACTTATAAAGTCAATTATAACGGAATTTTTTGTTTATTTAAGTTTTTCTTTGCTGACCGCACCCCCAGACCATCTCCAATCATTAATCTACGGTCAACTATCTACACCTCATTAATTATAAGATAATTTAATATACACACAATAAGAGCACGCGCAAATAATAAATTTCCGTTATAATTGACTTTATAAGTTGAAATTTTAGTAGGAGATCTAATAGTAAAAATTCAAATAGTAGTAAAATGCTTATCTGTTTAGTAAAAATAATTAATACCTAAAAAATAACAATTATTGATAGAAAACTAAAATTTTTACATATGACGAAACATACCAATGTGTATAACTCATAACCAATACTATGATAACTTAATTACGTTTATTACAAATCTCAATATTGCCATATGGTTATGTTGAGTTGATTCCATATTACTGTGAGACAGAATATTGAACCCTTGTTGGTGTTATATTTCAATGAAATTTCATATTTCTGAAACCGTGACTGTTGAAACAAGCAAATAAACAAGACCATAAATCATGTTACGAACTCAGTAGTTTTTTTAGCGTCTTCAGGAATGAGGACGCATAGAAATCAGGACTAAGAAAGTATAATAAATAATTAAGATTCATAATATAAATTCTCTTTTATACCCTCAATTTGTTTGAGAATAATGCTTCGTGACGAATCATAATCACAATAATTTGGAAAAAAAAATTGAAATAATTTCAAAACTTTAGGTTTTATTTCTAGTTTTAAATTTTGAAATATTTTCAAAATGATCGGTCTTGAGATTGTGAATAATTGTTATTCAAGGTTCTATAAACTAGTTTAATAAAGGGATATAGACTCTCCATCGTAAACATATACTCTCTTGCCCTACAGTATACTTTTTTTAATATCCCACTACTGTATGTTAAACAGATTTGCTACTCCATCTTGACAAGAGACTTACTTTGAGTTTTTTGTAATAAATGTGAATCCCCATACATTTAGTACAAAAACCTCTCATTATAACCTGAACATTTTGGGCATACGGAATAGAGATTTGGGGCTCCACTAAACCATCAAATTCCTCCTGTATCCTTTAAATTTAAAATCAACACCTTTGAAGTTGATAAATTGGGATTTTATCGGTGTAATGTTGAAAGAATATTATTAATAGTAATATTTGCTACGGGTATGGGACAAGTTGAAATCAAAATGTGTTCGAAAAATTAAAATATTTCATAAAATAGTCGGAAAAATTCAAATACTTCATAAGTCATTTAGGAAAATTAAAAATATAGTTTAATATAGTAGATAAGTTTTGGATTTTCAATTTTTTTCTCCCTCCTTCTTCGATTCATTTTTACGACTACCAGATAGGAGTTATAGTAAATATTAGTGTTAATGTTTGCAGCATGTTGTACAAGTTTAAATTAAAATGGTTTGGAAAAATTAAAATGTTTTGTAAAATATTCGCGAAATTAAACTATTTTATAACTTATTTGGGAAAATTAAAATATTTCTTAAATTATTAAGGAAAATTAGATAACCTATTGTCCAAAGAGATCTGGATTCGAAACTAAATAATAAAAGACATCCCAATCAACAACCAGAAGTTATAAGTTGTAGGCCTACCTTCTACGCCATAACGCCTGATGAAGACCTGAAACTCAGGTCGAAACGTCGGCATAAAATAAATAAATATGGTTTTGTTTATTTATGTTGTTCTTTGCTGACCGCACCCCCCGAAAAACTTCTCCAATCATTAAGAAGTTATAATTGATTGTAAAACGAAAAAAACAAAAGCTGTATATCTATTTCGGACCAAATCTGCAATGAATGGGATGTTGAGGTCTTTATGGATGAGCGTATTTGTGACATAATAAGGAGCATCAAGGAGTTTGGATTGGAAGGATTGGATACGGGGGGAATTTGGTGGTTTAGTGGGGCCCCAAAGCTCTATTCCGTATGCCCAAAATGTTCAGGTTATAATGAGAGGTTTTTGTACTAAATGTATGGGGATTCACATTTATTACAAAAAACTCAAAGTAAGTCTCTTGTCAAGATGGAGTAGCAAATCTGTTTAACATACAGTAGTGGGATATTAAAAAAAGTATACTGTAGTGCAAGAGAGTATATGTTTACGATGGAGAGTCTATATCCCTTTATTAAACTAGTTTATAGAACCTTGAATAACAATTATTCACAATCTCAAGACTGTTCATTTTGAAAATATTTTAAAATTTAAAACTAGAAATAAAACCTAAAGTTTTGAAGTTATTTCAATTTTTTTTTTCCAAATTATTGTGATTATGATTCGTCACGAAGCATTATTCTCAAATATATTGAGGGTATAAAAGTGAATTTATATTTTGAATCTTATTTATTATATAGTTATTTATTATACTTTGTTAGTCCTGATTTCTATGCGTCTTCATTCCTGATTTAAGACGCTAAAAAAACTACTGAGTTCATAACATGATTTATGGTCTTGTTTATTTGCTTGTTTCAACAGTCACGGTTTCAGAAATATGAAATTTCATACTAAATAATAAATTTAAAAATTATATTGACATTATCATCTATTTATAACTTTATAACTTCTAGTTGTTGATTGGAATATCTTTTTCTTTGTATTTCGTACTGTTACAAAGAAATTTATTTTTTCCGCACCACGAAATTGATGTTATGAGACCTAGTTCCTCGACGGAATCCATTGGAAAAGTCCCTTCCTCAAAGTAAACCACATTTTTTTGCAAACGATTTCCTTTAAACGCATTAGACGTGTGGATGTCCCAGATGTTATTTTGTGTTTTAACATTTCATACTCAACAAAAGTTTACCGGTAATTAGGAACACAATTGACCACACTTGGTAGAAGGTAAATCCAACTACACATTGCGCACTTTCTGTTTGCCGGCAATAACCACTTATGACTAAAAAATTCTTGAGTCCATTTCCTATATTACAGTAAAGTCCAGGGCGGCAAAGATCTAAAGGTAGTTTGGGAAATCCACAACACAGCATACCAACATTTTTGTGTTACAGGGGAAGAATAATTTTTTATGTTAAACTATAAAGATATCTTTCTTAATAATTAAAAAAAATAAGGTGTAGATAGTTGACCGTAGATTAATGATTGGAGAAGTTTGTCGGAGGGTCAGCAAAGAACAACATAAATAAACAAAACCATATTTATTTATTTTATGCCGACATTTCTGTGAGTCTCCTTTCTCGTTCTCATGTTTCTTACATTATTTTTTTCCCATTCTCCATATTCTACCTTTTTCCTATTGTGTATATATATAATTCAGATATAAGCCACTCACCATTTTTCATTGTCTGTCATATTGTTCAATTAGTAGATTCAATTTATTTATTTATTTTTTCAGTTTTTTAGACACTACTTGCATATCTTATATTATACATATCTTGTTACCTACATGATATTATATTTCATTTTTCACTGTTTTCAATCTACTACCATCTAATTCCACGATTATCAATCAACTTAATTTTTTTTACTATTCAATTATCAGTTATAAATTTTTTATCATGATTCATTTCAATATTTTGTATAATTCCAAATTTGTTTGTATATTATTCCTTTTCAATTTTATGTTTCTCTAAATGTTGTTATCTCTTCTGGCTAATAGCCCTGATGAAGACCTGAAATTCAGGTCGAAACGTCGGCATAAAATAAATAAATATGGTTTTGTTTATTTATGTTGTTCTTTGCTAACCGCACCCCCCGACAAACTTCTCCAATAAAAAAAAAAAATAAGTTTACAGGCTCTTATCGATATGTTGTAATATCGAAATTTAAATTTATTATGTTTATTTAATGTTACTTTATTTAATAATTGTTTAATATCTCTATTATATAAAAAAGTTGTTAGTGATCACCGTGTAATATTTTATTTTACAAGTTGGAATGTTAAAATTGTTGGGATACAAATTATAATTTGTTTTACAAGGATAAAGACTTAATTTTTTTTTGTCTTCTTACACTATATTGAAGAAATTAATACAATCTAAACTACAGAATACAGAGTACCTAATTATTTTTACTTTTAATTATTATAATTATTTTTGTATGAGGAGAAGATTCTCGGAAAAACTTATTTATTTGTAATATAGGACTGAAAGCAAAACAAAATAACAACCTTAATTCAAATAAAAATAAAATAATAAACAACCTTGGAATCATATACAACAATAAATTAAGTAGATAGAAATGAAATATGCAAGAAAATCCAAACTCGATTCCCTCTAACATACATAAGTCATGTACAACCCTTACATTTAATTAACTATTACTTCACCAATCTAATTCTATGCTATAATAGCATAGATGTAACTACCTTTTTGGTTTGTTTTATTTAGTAGTTTTTTATTCAGTCAGTTAGTTTTTTATCTCTGTATATAAAATTATTTATATTGAATTATAATATAAGTTATAATTAAGAGTGGTTACACTATTTTTGGCCATTATATATTGTAAAATTAAAATTACCTCATACTTGTTCTAAAGGGACCTGTTCCTAGAATCATAAAGTATTTTTCATTTCATTTCAAAACCAGACAGAGAACATGTAAATAAAGTAAATAAATTCTCCTCATATTGAAATACGATCGACAATAAACAGCATATAATTATTTTAAAATAAAATAAAAAACTGTTTAACACAATCAGTCACTGAGGCCTATCAATGAACCAATATATCACACTTTTTCAACAAATAAAAACCATGCTCTGAATTGCATTATTTCACAGCTACAGTTATCGGGTTAGTTCTTTGAGGACTAGAAGATATGTTGATCTATAAAAATTTAAAGCTTAATACTAGCAATACTTTCAGTTGAATTTAATCCCCGCTCTTTCTCGTAATAATTTTCAATTATTCAATGCCAAAATGTAATAACCATCATTAAAATCGTGGGTGCTCCACTCTTCACCCACCTCAGAGAGGGACACAGCGCCATCAACAACGCTTCCAGGATACAGTGTTGTGGAAGATTGTGCGGCCAACATCGCTGAAGAAGATGAAGACAGATCATCAACACGAGCTCTTCGAACTACCCACTGTCCCTGAGTTCATCCAACGCAGGCACATAACGTTTTTCGACTCTCTACAGCACCAAAGAAATTCACTGTTCAGGACCCTTACACCAGCGCCCCCTCCGGTGCGTTGGCTACGAACCTGATTATAACTCAGAAACAACGTGCCCGCGCACGAATTTAGGTAATAAGTTTTTTTAGGTTTAGTGTAAATTTCATAACTAATGTGTGCCCCAGCACATTATAAAATTCGAAGAACACCAACTACAGTCAAAAACTCCTTAAAATGTAGGCCACTACAGAAGAAGGAAACAGTGCAGGACCGGAATATATATTCATGCTAAAAACTATCAATGAAAATCATAAATAGGGGTTATGAAGAAAAAAAAAAAGAATCTTGGAGCATTCTCATAGTATAGGGAATTTAGTTGTCTGTAAGATAGGTTGTGAGGAATACTAGAGCTTTACCGAAGTACCTCAGCAGGATTAATTAACCATTAATTATCAATAACGTCACAAAATTAAAAGCGTTGAAACGCAGATTCGATACAAGAATCGGTAGATAACAGAAAAATCCTTCTTCGCAAACATGCCACTTAGATAACTCTTCTTACACGACTACAAAACTTAAAAATATTATTTTATAACCATAAAAGAAAAAAAAATTGTAACCATAAAAGAAAAAAAAATTGTAACCATAAAAGAAAAATAACAACTGTCAAGTTGCTTCTGACAAACTTTCTAGCGCCTTTGTACTATCTACAACTATCTAAATATCTTTTAGAAAGGCAGAATTCAAAACGATCCCTAGACAATTACATGCATAAGTCGGTGAAACAAGATAGCATTATGGGGAGATAACAATTTACTGCAGTGATTCTGACCTGGGCAGTGCAAAGATAGCATGAACAAACAACCCTTGGATGAGTCATCCATGACGTCAGGGCATCCCCTGGACTTTGACCTGTAAACAACAAATTTTATTACCCTGTTTACTTGAGATAACATTTAGAATTTATTTATTATATTATTTTTAAAAGAATATTGTCAAATGAAGTAAAAATTGGGAATATTTCATCTTAAAACTAAACTTCAATTTTGAAATTTATAACAAAAGAAAGAAAGAAAAATATTGAGTTTGACTAAATATTGTAGGGGAAGTTTATTGTTAATTGTTTAGACCAGTACCAATAGCAAAAGAATAATAAAACAAAAAACAATTCATTAACTTTTTCTCTATATTGTATAAAAAAATTTTAGTAATCACAATGTAATATTTTAATTTACTTATAAGATTTAATAAATTGAAGTACATATTTAAATATTGGGGAAGATACTTTCGTATTTTTATTTTTTTCTTTGTTACACAATATTGAATTATACAGTTGTATAAATTTTAAAATGGGGGTTCTGGTCGCGAGGGGAGGCACGCCCCTAGTCTTTAAAAAAAATAGTCAAATTTCAATTAATTTTAACAATTTCATTTCTAAAAAGTGGAAATGAATCATAATATTTGTAAATATTATTTATAATTTTCCTAAAAATTATCACAATAAATTATTGAATCTCAAAACACAATTTTTTTTTTCACATTTTCAGCCATTTTGAAGCAGGATAAAAAAATGTTAATACCGAAAAACTATAGTAATATAATTGTTTTAATAATGATATTAATATATTCAACTATCACAAAAGAATGTTGCACTCGTTAATGAAGAAATTTCTGTCTTAATGCCCTCATTATGAATCTGTATTCTAATATTATTAAATATAGTTAGGGAAAATGATTACCAGTCTTAGGTAATATAAAAAAAATAGACATTTTTGAAAAATTGTTCTGTTAAAGACATAAAAAAAATACTGGCAGATCGCTCGCTGATTATTCGTGTGTAATAATAAATGTGATAATAAATATTATTATTAATAACTCTATTAAAATAGTTATTACTATTTTAGTTTTTGTTTGACCTGGACCATCTTCAATGGAATGATGATGGTCCTTCCATTTTTTTATATTAAAAAAATAGTTGAATTTTAATTA
>NW_027104903.1:1141476-1141832 GCF_000696795.3 Halyomorpha halys | reverse complement strand
TTTCAACAATTTGCCTACTTCGAAAAACAATAAGTTGTTTCTTAAATTTATACTCAACACCTATATGTACCGAAAAGTTATATATTTTTTTTAAATTTAACTAACACTGGATCAACACAATATGGTAATAATAATGAACACTAATATGATTATACATACATTCATTATAATGACCACTATTTAATTAAAATTCAACTATTTTTAAAAATGTTTTTTACAGAATAATTTTTTTTAATTTCTGTTTTTTTCTTTTTATATTGGCTATAATTGGTTCTTATGTTCCCAAACTATTTGTATTTATTTTATAAATATTAGAATACAGATTCATACTGAGGTCTTAAAGACAAGAATTTCAT
>NW_027104903.1:1138250-1140431 GCF_000696795.3 Halyomorpha halys | reverse complement strand
TTGTAAAAAGTAATACCTTTAAAAATATTTACAAAGAATTCTCTTTCTACTGACATTATGAATAAATGTATCATTTATTCAAAATAACCCTTATAGTTTATAATGATAAAAGTTATATATAAAAAAGTTAATAAATATACAATTGTAAAAAGTAATACCTTTAAAAATATTTACACAATCTCTGCTTTCTACTGACATTACCATTCTCCGTCCCATCATCATAAATTATTAACATATGTATTCAAATAGAAATTCAAAATGAATATTGAAAATTTTAAGCTAGATGTAAGTTTACTTACATTGAGTAATTGAGTATTGATTAAACGACAAAAATGTCATGTATTCTCGCTACTAGTAACCATTAAATACAACCAATATAACTAAAATGAACGTACTGCGACGGACTTATGGGAAGAATTTACTCTTAAATGTCCTGATACGGAATCCTATCAATTTTATTTAATGGTGAGATAAGATTAAGTTAGATAGGATTTTGCTCATATTTTTTTTTGTTTTAATCCCGAATAAGCTCACAATTGATCGTAGTCGATGACTAAACATAGATAGAATATCTATGATTGTTACTCGAATCTTCGAAAAATAATATTATAAATCATGATGGAGATGGTCAGAAGTGCAGTCACAAGAAAATAAAAAATAGTTAACTATTTATTTGCTGACGTTTCACTCCACTTCGTAGAGCTTCATCAAAGCTGTTTCAGTTAAGGTCTCCTGATGAAGCTAGTTATTAATTATTTTTTGTTTTTTTATAATTCCAATTAATACAGGCAAATATTTATATATATATTATAATTAATGATTACCAAATGTTAACGTCAGTAAACCCGACAATAGAATTTGTTGCTGACTAGTTCAAAGCAAAATGTCCAAGTTGGTTTTATCTTATAGTCTAAGAAAATTAACGATTTATTTCTTTAATTTTTATAAAAATATAAAAAGTTAATTAAAAGTTTGCCATATAATTATTAACGTTGATTTTTTTCTCGTATTTTTTATTTTATTTTATACCTATGACGAGTAAACACTAGTGGGAACAGATTGATAAGACTTAGGATGACAAAAGATGGAAGGGAGAAGTAATAAGGTAAATAGAAATCATCCGGGAGCATACTTTGCAACGTCTAACCCAAAGGTTTCCAATTTTTTTCGGTTTGCGGCTCCCTAAATAAATAGATTTTTTTTCGCGGCACCCTTAAATACATCAATACATTTTTTACTTTCTTGATAAATTGGAAAACTTTCCTTTTTAAAAGCCATTACCCATTTAACAGCGAAAATTAAAATACTATTTTCCTTGGGATAATATAAAATATCTAATTTCAACTGTTTCGGTAATATCCATATTAAGACTGGACAACTTGAGTTGAAAAATAAAATAAACACGAATTTCAAATTCACAAAAAATAGAATTTGTAAAAAATTGGCACAAGTTTAATTCTTTTATTATAATTTTTTTTTTTGCGTCTATTTTGTTAGCTTTATTGGGTTATGGAGTAAAGTTTAATATGAGTATAAATGTTCAGTGATTTTAATTTCCTAATTACTCAACTAGTTTTTAATACCAGTGACGGAGATGAGAGAAACGCGCCGAGATCTCCTGGAGTTTCCTATAAAAGTAGGGAAAGGTCGATTTGGAGTTCCCCAGATTCAATAGGAATCTATTGTGTTTTAGATGTTATTTTACTATAAGTTTAATTCTTTTTTGCGTCTATTTCTTATTTTGTTAGCATTTAATTTATATTTTTGTAAATATAGTGTGAATGAGCTTTATGAGAAACAGCTTTAAATTACAAGAAACAAAAAATGTATAATATTTCCAAAATCTTCTTTTTCTTTTTCATTTTCTTGTTTCACCGTCCCAGGTGAACACTCTCAAAAAATGTTTATTTTGTGATATGCATGTAAGCAATTAGGATAAGATCTATGTAGCTTAAAACTGTAATATCTAGAAATATATTTTATCATTTTTACTTACATTTTTGACATATTTTTTTACTATAATTCTATGTTTTACTGTATAAATTTTACCCTCATTGCAAAGATAACATGCATATCTAAAAATAATTTTTAAGATGTTATACTTATATATAAGAATATTCCAAGTAATTTCTTTTTAAAACGTAGTAAACTTCGATAACCTGGGTTTTTATTTAATAATTA
>NW_027104903.1:1134570-1137605 GCF_000696795.3 Halyomorpha halys | reverse complement strand
ATAAAATAAACAAAATGTTTATTTAACCTCGAAAATAGCCAGATAAATAGTAGATATAGATATAAATAAATAGATATTTATTGAAATAAAAAAATATACGTATAAATAAATACTTGGGCCCTAATGATAAATAATAAATTAAAAATTATTAAATTATAATGGTGTATAAAGGCAATAGAACGATAAATTATAAACGCTAGATCTCCTATTGGCAAAAAAAAAAATTGAGGATTCCACATTGGCCAATGGTGTTGGGGCACCCCCGAGAAATGGGGTGCGGAGGAGTGGTGGGGGTAAGGGAGGGGACACTGCATAGAAAAGCCCAAGAGCCAATGTGCTATCAGTTAGTGTTGAGTGATGATGGCAGAGGTACTGAGGCCTGAATACTGGTGGTTCCAGAACATGGAGCCTCCAGCGACAGAGCAGAGTCAACAACAACAGCAGCAAGAACCAGAGCCCGGGGTCATCAGACAGCGAACGATTACTACCTCTGGGACGATAACCACCAGTCCACAGCACGAAGCCAGTCCATCGCCAGAACAAGCCGTACAAGAGCAGTGAGTTATTATTTGTTTATTTTTATTTTATTACAATTTATTATTTATTAAATATCTGTACCTCGAAAGTATAAGGCACGATATCCATTTTTTTTACCTATTTCAAATTATTACACTTTCATTAAACAGTTTTTGCTTTAACCAGAGCTATAAACAAACATCTCCTAAGCCAATTCTGTACAGTTAAGTATAAACAATTCAAGTCCAAAAAACGGCGATGTTGAGTTGAGTCCATACTCTAAGAAAAAAAATTTCAATCGATTGGTATAAAAGATTGAAGTTGTATATTATAATAATATTCTGATTACAACTGTATTTAACGGGTAAGATTTTTTATAACTTTATTTTTGTCACCAGAAAAATCAATATGAATTAAATTCTCTATACTTTTCAGTACAGAATTGTAAGCGAACTTAATTTCTGAGGAAACTATCAGCCAAAGTGCTCTTTAATAAACTTGAGAAATTGTGATACACTGTCCTACACGAACGAGGTACAGAACTATTTTTCTTTTACAATTGTGAAGGGAGTTGAATCCTTTAGTAAAAACACGTATATTTATTTGTAGGGAAACATATCACTGCTTAGATTGAAAATTGGCACATCTGACATAATTAAGTTTTGATTTTATTTAGTATTAGACGTATTCTAAAGATAGTATAGTACATTTTTCCTTAAGTCGTCCTACATACATTCCTAAAGTCATTAAAGTTGTTATACATTAATTCAGTCTGTATGGTGCAATCCATGCAATATTCCAAACACAAAATAATAATAATACTAATATGTTTCGTTATATGTGTCACTCTTCAAGCAAAGTAGTTATATGTTCAAACAGGTCTCTAGTAAACTTGATGAAACTCGATGCACTTAATTAATTAGTTCCTGATTATTTTTTGCATAATTTTATTATCTGTTCAAACTGTTCAGTCAAGAACTGACAAGTTTAGGATATGTGACATTGTATTGTTTAGCTCTGAATGACAGATATGTAACTATAAGCATAAACTTATTTTTATACAGGACATGTGCAAAGTTTCATCATTGCAAATAAGAAAAACTTCATGTTGCAGTAATTTCAATTGTAGAAATTCCAATCTAGACCTGATACAGAAATTATTATTGAACAAGGGAATATGGTCCTGCTGCGGTCAAAAAAACTCAAATAGTAAATGGATATACTATTTGAGTTTTTTTTGCCGCACCCAGACCATATTCCATTCATCCTATACACACGGTCATTCAACAATCTTCCAGAAATTATTATTACTTTTTTAAAGTAGTTGCAAAATAATAATAACCAATAAATTTAACATAATCTTTTTTCTTATTCAAAGGCACCAATTTATGACTTTTTTTTCTTCTTCTGTGTTATTTATTAAGCTTTTTTCATCGAAATTTTATTTTATTACTTTTTGTATTTTTAATTCATTGAATATTCTTTCAGACTGTCTGTCCATCTTTAGGTATTAATTCTAAAAATAGTTACAACTTACTGTTTATTATTGTATGTAACAATTAAAAAAATGTGAAGACGCAGCTTAATAAATAACCTAAAAGAAAAAAACATATGTAAAATATATTTATATATTTTTTTATTTTTGCTCATATTGCACTGCAATTTAACTTTTAATACACAAGACATACATGAGCATCTATTCCACAAAATGACTACACCGGCTTCGATAAACATACTTTCAATAATATTTCTCTTTGAGAAATTCATATTTTTCGAAGTATTAAAAAAAATAAAAACAGAACTATAAAAAAATGACAGTTCACTATAATTTACATTCTGCACTTGACCCTATGTTTAATGGAAACTAGTTATGAAAATAATATTGAAAATACAAAGACCAATATTGTTGTGGCCATTCTGTGAACTAAAAAGCTATAACATAGTTAGTTATATAGGTAGCAATGCAATGAAACGACCGATTAAATAATTGAATTTTGGCTAAAATTACAAATTTTAATGATTCCTTTTTGCTAATATTGTAAAAATATGATTATAAATTTATTAATAAAATAAATAAATAAACTGGCATTAATGAAATCATTAGTTAGTTTATATGTTAATGAAAAAAAGAATGGTAATATATTTGAAGTACGTTAAATTTCAATGAGATCAAACGAAAAGCTAATAATAATACACTAAATTAGAATTCAAAAACATTCAGTTTTTGTCCTTACTTCAGGTTTCCATTAACTTCACTTACAAAAAAAAAACACAATTTTTACTTAGCACCATACATACGTCCTCAAAATTTATATAGATTAGTGGTCTGGCGTTTAAATTATTGCTACCTTTTGTGATTTGAACGAGGAAGGGGAAAAGTTTTGAACGAAACATTTTAATTTTTTTGTATCTATAAAAATACATATTTAGGTTTCTTTAAGATATAAATAATAAATATTACCTTTTTTCTGTAAAGAATAAAATAGTATATAGAAGTCATAAACATACGCTTAAAATCA
>NW_027104903.1:1132234-1134002 GCF_000696795.3 Halyomorpha halys | reverse complement strand
CTGTATATTCCCTATATAGGTAAGTTAAAGTAATAACTCTAAGAAAATACATGGTTACTACTCATTAATGAATGTATTCTTTCTTATAAGGCTAAATAAACTATCGATATCTCCATATTCCATGCAATAATGATGATATAAAATTTATCATTTTTATTTTTTTTTTTTGGCGAGATGTGTACACATCATGATGCATATACCTATAAACAAAAAGGGTTATTTATGGTATCAGCAATGCAATAAAAAATAAAATTAAATCAAGAAGTATGTCTCGTTCCACCTAGTTAAATGTTTTTTTTATCTTATAATATCCCATCGCCACCTCGGACAATGCCATTAAAATCAATCTATTCGGTCCCATTAATGACTGTTCGATCTTATTATAAGTAATACCTGTTTGTATTGATTAAAGTTAGTGTCTCTTCATAATTAAATATTTTTTCAGGCGATTAGTTTATGAGGACACATATTTTACCCGGAAAAAATATGTGATAAATTTCTTCACCCGCGGTACTATGATTTACACGGTTAAACCCAGCTTGATTTACTGCCGCAAATACTACAATTTAAATTAAACTCTGGTACAACGTGATTCGAGGATGGTGTGGTAAAAGAATTTTCAACTGCCATCTGCCATTAATTTTTAAAATGTTCAATTTTCATTTAGAAGTAGCTTAATATTTTAAAAAATATTTTTTTTAGTAATATGGCAAAATTCAAAATTGAATAATAATTATATTTATATCCATTTATTAGTAATTTTAATATAATTTGTGTATTGTTCATGTAATTTCAAGTTCATACATTTAAAAAGATTAATGTTTTTCGGAAAACGATTATAAATACTTTAAAAAATACATAATCGTCTCATTCACTTTGAAAAATAAGATCAATTCTTCCTTTGATCAGATGCCAGTCTAACAATTCATATCTGTATACATTATTACATCAAAGGGTTTTATTTTTTTCGATTTATACTTTTTTTTAATATAAAATATAGACAATATTATAAAGATACTATATATAGTATAAAGATAAAAATAAAGACAAGAGAAATAAAATGGAACATAAATATCAGCAAGTAAATATATAATAAAAAAATATATATATAAGGTAAAAGATAAAAACTCATAGTAATGATACTAGATTCACAATAAAGTAATCATTCGTTACAGAATTTTTATTGGATACTTTTTAATTTAATTACCTAGACGCATATTCCTTGATAAATTTATATTTTTTTATGTTAGGCCAAAAATATAATGCTAAAGTTAATTCAGGGATCTGAAACAATGTATGTTTATTTATAATCAATTAATAGAATTTTAAATGTATACAACCTTAAATTAGAGTTAAATATTAATTCCGAAGGTTATGAAACTCCTTTGAATAATCAAAACAAACTAACTGGGCACAAAGGTGTGGATCACAAGCTATTCCGGCCCAAAAACCGACACTTGACGGGTTGGTCATAAAATGCGGCCAAATAGAAAAAGCCAATCAAAATAACCTACCCACAAGTATGAGCTTACAGGAATTTGGCATAGTTTGGTAAATTTGTAGCAGTACCTTTAGATTAACCTCCGATAAAATGAGTTTTGATTTTCTCTTGTGACATTTGCACATATTTACATGAAGTTCCCTTCAGTACCGGACCTGCACTTTGCGCTTCGGGTCTTATCAGCTATTAAGTGCCATTGATTAAACCGTCAATCTGTTGATTTTGCTCAAAGCAGAAATTACGTTTTTATATCAGTTTTAACCGATA
>NW_027104903.1:1107531-1131801 GCF_000696795.3 Halyomorpha halys | reverse complement strand
CATAATTTTTTTTTTCATTACTGGGTGCCTCCCTCTGGATCTGGATCAATATGAGCTCAAAACAATAAATTTGACAAAAATTTCCATTTAGCTTCTTACTCAGATTTACCTTACTTATAGCCGATAATCCTATATTTCACAACAGTGGGCTTAACTCTTTAACGAATGGTGTCAATTAATAGATTCTTTGGGTAATAAATTACATCACATCGAATATCTTCTTTCATATTCCGTTTTCTTAGATCAGGGATTTATATTGTTTCGTCAATGTAAGAGGGACTTTAACACACACAAAAAAGGAAAAAAACAGCAATATAAAAAAATGCCCCATTTTACTTACCAACTTCCTTTAACACGACTTATTTTCTAGGCATCTCGATAATAATGGTATTCGTAATCTTTAGTTTAACATGTTAAAGCGTGCTAAATAGAAAAACTCACGTTAAATGGAGAAACATTTCCTTTTTTTGCCATGTTAAAACGATATAAAATATAATAGGGGTATTCATGATCTTCAGTTCAATATGTTAAATGGAAAAACTCATGTTAAATAGAGAAATTTTCCTTCTTTAACCATGTTAAAACGATATGACATACAACATGTTGAGAGCCTATTACTAGGTCTGTTAAATGGAGAATGATGTCATGCAACAGACCAGTCTAGCTTGCCATCATTTTGTTTGTTGTGTTAGGTTACTTGCTCGTAGACACTTTTCACTTAATTTTGGCATCTGGTAATAAATGACTTTAATCAAAACTTATAAGTATACAATAACATGAAGTTTAGGAAAGAAAGGTTATAAAACAAGTTGCTTCGAAAATCCGCTAGGAGCACTTTTGCATTTACCAATTAATATGACTTTAGGGCCGCTCACAATCCTATACTTATAACATTTAACATGGTAAAACATTTTATATTTAACACATCATGAATACCCCCTAATATAAGACATCAAGTTGTCAATATAGGCATTTATATCTAGATTAAACTTGACTTTTGATATTAAGAGTCCCAATTACTTCAGGGGCATTTTTGAATTTTTCACATTTTCATAATAAATGAATTACAAAAAAAAATTAATATTCCTGACGAATTAGGACCAAGGTCAAAATCAAAAAAGGATTGTAAAAATTACTTTTTAAACCCACTCTCTAAAATAAGAAATTAACTAACGGACAAATCATAAGTAAATTTACAAATAACGATTTAATAAATAATCAAAATTTTTTTAAAATTGTTTAAATGCAAACATCAGTTATCCATGAATTGACCATTAAAAAAAATGTAATAATTAGTCTACGATGGTTTCAGCACAAAAATTTTGACAAAGAATAAAAATAAATGAATAATTCTTAGTTAAGGGATAGAAACATTTTAGTTCAGAAATATCATAAGAAATCGCTTTGAAATGTTTCCTTCTTTTATCTTATAATCGGGACTGTATTGAACAGAACTCGGATTAAATTTAAGCCTTAAGAATTAATATCGTATTACTAGTCTTTTAATATTTTGTTAAACTTTTTTTTTTTAATTAGCTTATATATAATTTTGAAATATAAGTTAGTCATGTCGCGATCGTCTGGTAATGGCATACAATCCGATCCTAAAGTAATTTGTTCCTTGAATCTATTGTATTTATTCCAAGATAAACCTCAGATTCCCAGCTCGAATTTCATAATACTTGGGATCTGATGAAAAGAAAATTCATGAATCCCTTTTAAAAGTGATAATTTTTATAATTGTTGCTCTTAATATTGGCAATATTGATAATAATATAGATTAAATAAATATTTTTTTATTTTATTTGAGTAGTACAATGAAGCAATTAAGACTTGATAAAAAGTTTTCATGTTAGAAAATTAAACCACCTATATAACAAGCTATATAAAATCTCTAGTACATACAATTTGCGTTGAATTAATATACCTTATATTCAGCAACTGATAACAGAAAAAATGTTTGATAATCCTGGGTTGTATTTATATTAGAGTTTATTTTAGTAATCGCACTTAAGTAAATCATGAATGGTTTGATTGTTAGACCTAATCTGTCAAATCACTTTTGTTGTGTTCATATTTTTTTAACAACTTATAGAATACAACCAGAAGACATACAATAATAAAATTTCCATCTATTGGTTGGCATCCATAACCCCCCAAGATATTTCATTCAATCCTTTTTTTACGTTTTTGTTTCTAAAGTCGGTTTTATTGGCCAAATTTATCTTTATGTTGATAATTGGTTGCATTTTATCAAGGATTACCATGTCTCATAGGTTTAAATAAATTCACTTTTTTTTTTTTTAGAGAATTTAAAAAAAACATAGGCACTTTCCATGACGAAAAACATTTAAAGTGAACAAATTCATAACTAGAATTGTTGCATAGAAAACATGTTTGTAAAATTTAGCGATTTTCTAACCTCTTTTTCTCAGAATGATGAAAAGTAGGAGAGAGAGTATCGTATGGTTGAAGAGATGCTCCTGATGTCACATATATCCTTTCTGACAAATATCTAAATGCTCTACAGTTGAACAATCCTTTGCAGGAATACTTCAAGGTATCTGACATACTGTCTCCACAGCTCGGTATCATATATGCATACCGACACAATTTCAACGAGATGTCACAAACCAACAGGCGACTCACAGACTTTACAAGATGAAACAAACCATGACTGGTACAAACTTTAGAAAATTTACTTAACCAAAACAAATATAAACACATTATTTATTGAGAACACAATTTGTTTCAAACATTGTGTAGACAGGCACAGTCCATTATATTACATTTGATGAAATGAGGTTCATGCATCTACGCTTCGCTGATAAACAAGGCAGACTAATTTACCTGAGACGTAAACTTGTGTTTGTTTTTGATAAATGGAAATAAGAGAGGAAGAAGAAAAAATTAATTTCACATGAATATAATCCTATCGACGTTTCGAACCATCTGTCTTTAGGAGCCAATATTTCAATAATTTTCATTGTTTGTACATTTTTGTTCAATTTTCAAAAGAAATTTTGTCATATATTAAAAAAAAACCTTTAACACTGTATGATATTGCTATTGCATTGTTAATCGTTGTTGTTTGAACAATTGTACCGTCCGAAACGTCTACAGGGTTAATTCATGATGTAAAATAATGAATTGTGAATTGTATTAAGGCTAGTTAATTTCCAAAATAGAGAAAATACATAAAATAACATAATTTCCTTTGAATGAAAAACCACTAAAAAATGTTATAGAGATATATTTTTATTGGAATTTTATAATATAAGCAGCTTATTCTTATACATTTTAATTATTAAAATATTACAGCTCTTTTAATTCACCATATTCTGATGCGAATTTGCACAGAAGCGGTAAGGACGTGGAGGTACCTTACGAAATAGTCCAGCTGCGGCCCGGAAACTACGACGAGGGGTACAGCCTGGAGGAGACGACGCGGTACAGCCCTGGTTCCGGAAGGTACTACACCGCCGACGGCACCGTCAAGTACGAGCGTGACGACAAGGGCGAGGGCAGCTACGTGACGCTCGAGCCCGTCAATTACCCGCCCGGAGGTGCCTACCAGGAACCCGCGACGGGATACTACACCTACAAAGAAGAGGAGGACGTCTATATCAAGGCGGATCCGCCAATGACCCCAAAGAATTTCGCACACTTTGATCATCCGGCCACCACGCATCCAACCCAGCTAAGTGCGCAGGTATGTATAACTAATTCATATATAGCTAATAAATAGATAGTGTTTTATTTGACGAGTTCTTAATTTAGTACAAGAGCCCAAGAGGAGAAAAAAAGCAGTTATTTCCACCTCAATGTTTTATTACTTTAATGAAAACTATGTATAATTATAAAGCAAAATTGATGAGTCTGCCAAGTATAGGTAGGGGGAATAAAAAATGGGGGATGTTTCAAAACGTTAAAAATAATTAATTTTTCATTCGGAGCTCTTAAAACTACTAACAACACTAGAAAACCTAAGAGAACGTCATTTAAGGAAGAGTAAATTTGCTTAAATATAAAACCCTCTTTACGTTCAATAGTTCTCAAGATATAGCTTTTTTTAAAAGCAACTTTATAAGAAATTCACTGAAAAAATCAGTAGTTAGTGAATCTATTTTGAGAAATCTATGCTTCATAAACCAATTTTAAAGATATAGAGCTCTAAATGATTTTTTTTTTTTTTTAACGTATTGAAACAGCAACCATTTTTTATTCCCCCTACCTATACTTGGCAGACTCATATTTTAACTAGTAATTATACGTAGTCATAAAGTAATAAAAAATTGGAGTGAAAAAAGTGTTTAACCTTAATAATAAAACATTAAAGAAATCAAAAAAATGGGTGAAATAACTGCCTTTTTTCCCGGCTCTGGATCTTGGTTAGTGAGTAGCAACTTCAAGAGTGTGTTATTCTTAACACATGAACACAAAACACATCATTTCCCTTACCACAAATACCATGTCGTATTAGTTGGAGAAGATGGTCTGGGGGTGCGGTCAGCAAATAAAAACATAAATAAACAAAAAAAAAATTTATTCCCGACGTTTCAACCTGAGTTTCAGGTCTTCATCAGAATATCAAGCGGGGAATCTTGGCTAAAACTGGTTTTTAGCTTCAGTTCAGGTCGAAGTGTCAGCATAAATAAATATTTTTTTTGTTTATTTATGTTTATATTTATTTATTTATTTTCTGACCCCCCTCCCGACTGTCTTCTCCAATCAGTAATCTACGTCAACTATCTACACCTCACAATGTCATATAACTTGATGAAATGTTATATATTACTTAAATTCAGAAAAGGCACTGTTGGGATGATAGTGCTCACCAGCAAAAACCCCACTAGTCAAAAATAACATTTGTACGAATCAAAACATTTTTTTAATACATCTCCACCCATTCAGTACCTTCCAATATTTATTTTATGTATATACTCTAGAGAGATTTTTGCAAGAAACAATTCAAACTTGTTTCTGCTGAATGCTCATAAGCTAAAAGGATTATTTTGTCTTCTCATATTTTTAATATCATTGAATAATTACTTAAGCAATCATCTACCCATTGGTTCCCAAACAAAGTGCCACAAACGAATGCCACTACTCAAAATATTACAAAAAAGGGAAAAAAAGTAAATATATAGTGTATTCCAGCATTTTTTCCCCTACTTAATTAACAGTTCAAATGATAATTTTTTTAACTCTACAAGTTACTGCGAAATATTTTTAGCACCAGCAAGGGTGGCGAAAAAGGCTTTGCAAAAACTTATTTCTTAATTTTTTCTTCTTTTCATGTATATAAATAATTGAACGTACAAATTATGAAGAAGATGGTCAGGGTTGCGGTCAACAAAAGTTCAAAACTCAAACCTCAAAACTATCCCCAGTTCGTTGTTAAAAAAAAAAATAACGAAATGTAATATACGGTATCTTATAATTATTATTCTCATCATAAATAATATCTGTAAAAATAAATAAAAACATTGGATTCATAATTCTACTTAGTATATTGAAGACTTAAAAAATAAAAATTTAAGCGAGATTCCTTATTTTTTTTTAAAATCTTTTCGAAGTGTATTACGAAAAATCGTAAAAGAAACGTTAATTGCCAAAAATAAGGGATTTCCTAATTTAAAGACGTAATATTTTTTTTTTTTTTATTACGTGCAAATTCTAGTTAACCTCTTCTTCAGCCAACTTACACCTCCTGAAGTACTTCAAAGATAAGTTAGGTGACGACCAAGTTTTAATTTTAGAATTAGTGTGAATCCTATAAAAAAAATGAGGCTCACCTAATCTCCTAGTTATTAATTAATTAATTATCTAAAAATATCTAGAATCAACAAAAAATAATATTATCCAACACTTAAGCATTGTCATTTCGCGTTTTTAGCAGGTCGGATAAAACTAATAATAATTATTAAGAAATTAGTTATCAGTCTTGTTTTCAACAATCACACAAATATTTTTTGCGAATAATCTATGATTCCTTATCAAATTCAGTATAGCAAAAGTAACATCCTGTTAATTCCTAGTTTTGTCCTTTGTAATATTTTTACATTCTGTTATTTTTAAAAAAATCTATACCGCTACGACCCATGAAGAGTTAAGGGTGTAGTACTTAGTAAGGAAGTACTGTTTCTAGACCAGCGGTTCTGCAACGAGGTGATTTGCTCACAATGATGCTCGACCGTCAAATTTTTACCCAATTTATAATAATGAATTGACCCCGGGTCCTTAGAGTTACTAGTATAGTGCCTTACCAATGAGCTACCCACTCCTACATTTGGTTATATAGTAGTTTATTTATATAATTCTAATCATTTTGTCGATCATACTCGTATGTACAGATATCACGAATTATTATAAAGAATTAAATAAGCATGGGGTTGAAATGATATTCTATTGTCTAAAAATATTTGAAACACCATTCAGAGGTAGCCATATAATGAAATAGTGGAAATTATAAAATTGTATCTCGACTTTCGTAAATGGTAGAAAAATAAAAATGACTTCCTCATATCTAGCTAGTATTCTAATTGCTTTTAAAAGCACAAAAAAATATTTGAAATTAAAACATTATTATTTTTTAATGATTAGAAAAGTTTGTCGGGGGGTGCGGTCAGGAAAGAACAACATAAATAAACAAAACCATATTTATTTATTTTATGCCGACGTTTCGACCTGAGTTTCAGGTCTTCATCAGGGGTTATGGCGTGGAAGGTAGGCCTGCAACTGCAATATTATTTTTTGTTAATATAATGATCAAATTTCTAACGCATAAACTAGGCACAGATCGAAGGATATATTGATCTAATCGAACAAATTTGAAGAACTAATCTCTCAGACAAATGTTAGCACAGAGCAGAAAAACTGGGTCCCTCTGACTAACACAATTCTAGTTTCTATTTTTTACTGAAACGTGGCGTCATTGTTGGGATAAGGTTCACGTCACGGGCTAAGGCGTTGGTTTGGTTAGGTCTGCAGTGGGTTACCGTTGATAACGGGCGACTTACGTCATGAGTCAGTAAAAATACTTAGATATAGAGGAGATGTTCAGTATAATCGAAATGAAACTGCTCTTAGAATATTGGTATTAACCAATTCAGGATTAAACACAGTTCGAGTGCAAACAATTGCACCAGATGATATCATTGTGGTTTCCTCTGCAAACCACATATAGAAGATAAAATTTCAAGAAAAAATATAATATAATGTTAATATGATTTTTAAAATAATTAAAAAAAAAGTCATTCTAAAAAAAATGCTATCTGTACCGCTACGATCGATAAAGGGTTAAGTGTGCAGAACTTGGCTTTCCACTTTTCATTCAAAGAAAGACTCTGGAAAATCCCTGCGCTTCTCTCTAAACTGCGTTAGTGGTATTGAAAGCCAGTAGAGGCTGAAAGGAAATTAAACAGTAATTACATTTAACTAATTCAGTTCTCTCTTTACCAAATAAGAAAAAAAAAATCATAAAACTAGCCAACCTAGGGTGAATAATATTCAAACAGTTTAAGGCGAAAATAAAAGAAAGATAAATAGAAAATTTTAACCTAATATAATAATGTTCATTTACACTAATATAAAAATTGAATTTTTTTCTTCATTCAACTTTTATTTGTTTTGACCATATAGGATTGAGAGACAAATTTTAACATTGAACGGAAAATTATGTAAAAAATAAAATCATTGATTTACCATCCAAAATAGCGAACATTTTAAAACAAACTTTTTATTAACCTGAAGCTATGAAACTTTGTAATTAATCAATGTTTTTGAGGATCGAAAAACGACAATAAACTTTTATGACGCTTTTCCTGATTTCCCAGTCCCAGTTACAAGGACTATGTCTTAACGGTTGGCTAAATACTATGATGTGCATGTACCAGCATGATTTAAAGCTTACAAATATTTTTTTAAATCTTTGGTTTTTAACGGTATATTATAAGTATGTGTTATTACTTATACTTCCAGATATAGATTTTCAACCGGGAGAAACAATTTCTCTTTCAGATAGATAATTATCAAATTCTTTCATATCCATTTTTAAATATAAGATGGTCTGGGTTGCGATCAAAAAAATAACAAATAGTTTAAAACTATTTTAATGTTCGACGTTTCACCCCACTTTGCAGGGCTTAATCAGGGCTAAGAAGTTGTTTGTTCTTTGCTCATTTATTATCATTTAATATCATTATTATTATTTTTATTTATGTTTATTCTTTCAAGACGTTTATTTAATCTCTACTTTTTTTTTTCCCGTATTGTTTTTGTTTTTATGTACATCGCATGTACTTTTTTAACTGTATATTTTACGTATTTTTAAAATAAAATAAATAAAAAAAAAATTTTACTCTCGTGTTGTTTTTTTACATTGCTACTTATTTTTCATTCTTATCATTGTTTATTTTATACTGATACTATTTTATATCTTCCTTCCTTTTATTTATATATAATTTCATATCACTTTATTTTTACATAATATTTATCCTAGCTTAAATTACCTTATTGTTGTAATATTCTCAGTTTTCTTTTTTTTTTCTTTTTTTTTTTGTATCTTTTTAGCCCTGATGAAGCCCTACAAAGTGGGGCGAAACGGTCGGACATTAAAATAGTTTTAAAATATTAGTTCTTTTTTTGACCGCAACCCTGACCATCTTCTTATATTTAAATCTTTACAGTTAACTACATATACATATATGTACTATATACATGTAATATCCATTTTTAGTTCTATAAATAAGGGTAATAATTTCAATCAAATAAAATTAAAAGTAGTTTTTAGAGAATCGTTTAGAAAATTTTTACATTTAAGGCCTGTCTCACCATGGGGATATGACCTATCCGATGTTAACGGCCAATGTTTATTCAAAATCGATAGCACCGTATTCGACAAAATCGTAAAAAAAAAAAGATAATATCTATTTTATGAAATAACACTTCCGATATTAGTGTCAGTCGAATTTAGCGAAAAACCTTCTGTAACATTTAAATGTTTCATTTCAGTTTCGTAAGACTTTTGATTTTAGCTGTTCACACAGATAAAGCTCAATTTACAGGTCTTGGTTATTTGGACATGGTTATATCCGTCAATTCCTCAGATTCAAAATTTTTAATGATATTATACTCCGCCCCCTTGCTATACATTTCATATACTGAAGGTAATATTAAAATTTTTAAACAGTTCTGGGGTCTTCGATTTACCCTCAGATTTCGGTAAGTCACTACCAATGCTTCATAATGTTTAATAGTAAAACTCTTCAATCTAAAAAAAACTTGGCTGGTTGACCTTATTGCTATAAAGTTGTATCAACTAACCAGCGGATATAGATCAATCTTCAATAACCAATATTGAATCACAGCTACAGACCAATTGAGCTTGTTAGTTAAATCTCAATGGGAGACGAACGTTTTTCCCTATTCTAACCAGGAGCCAATTCATAATCGTAACATTTTTTTACGTGTTCTGCTTTCCGGTACACATTTGAACCATTGTTCAATTTTTTCCTCCTGCTGCCTTCCCCGGGCCCTAAGTAGAGCAGCGATGCCTATCTCGGAGCAGGGCGTGGACCGAGACAGGGCAGGTACTCTCTTCGAATTCCTAGACCTCCAGAACTGTTTATTGACAGGCCGAGTTCCGGTCTCGCCTTCACATCCGCCGCCAATATTTGTACACCGCCCACAGGGGTCGGAGTCACGGGTCATCCGGGGCACAGAGATCCTGAAAGGCGAAGAAGGATGGAGTAAGGAGGAAACTCATAGTTCCAAGGATATGTTCAATATTGTTAGAGCAGCTTGCTGACCAATATATCAACAGCGCAATATCATCCAATGCATTTACAAAAAATTCGTCCTAAATCTAGTATGAGGCCCTATAATTGTTTTAGAACAATTAACAAGTATATCGGACGGGCTATTACAACAATTTTAGATGTATGAAGGAGTTGGTCAGGGGTGTGGCCAAAATGGAACAAAAGGTAGTTAACAATTATTTATTTTCCTACGTTTCGCCCCACTTTGTATTGCTTCATTGGTAACATAAATAGGTAACATAAATATTTTAACAATGTTGGATAATAAGATACAAATACGTAATCTAATGAAAGTTTAAAAATTATATGAATATAAGAAAAATAAGATGTACAGTAATAAGAACATGTAAACAAATAAAATAGCATACATTTATTTATAAATTTTATTTTCATATACTTATTTTATAATTATGAGAGATAGTTGACTGTGCATGACTTGTAAGAGGAGGAGACGTTGGGGGTGCGGTCTAAATGAAACACAAATAAGTTGATGTAACTTATTTAATTGTGCCAACGTTTCGGCTAGAGTAGTGGAAAATAAAATGTATACATAGGTACGTTAGGTCGAACGTGATTATGACCAAATCACCTTCTTGCACAATCGTTGGTCTAGTAACAGTACTTCTTTACAAAGTACCCCTTTAATTTAATTTTTTTATTTTATACATACTTGATATCGTACGTCTTATTTTTTATATATGTTTATATATCATATTTTTATTTCTTTTTGTTCATTTTATAATTTCTTTTTCACCTATATTTATATAATTTTTAACACTACCTTAGTTTACTGTTTTGTATATTATTATCCCACATTTTCAAAATATTTGTGTTGTTTTTTTTAGCCTTGATGAAACCCTAAAAAGTGGACGAAAATTCGGCAAATATGTAGTTGTTAACTATTTTTCGTTCCATCTTGACAGCACCTCTGAATATCTTCATATTTTACTAACCCAAGTTCCAAATCACAGATAAGCAATGATATAATATTATATTTTCTTATTTCTTTATACAATAGAACAAAAAGAAAATTAAGTGCATTGGTGACTTGTGATTTCTTATTTGTTTTTCCCTGTATTCGATGAGGAAGTACAATCGTATATCGAGACCCCAAAATTGCTTCATATTGTTTTCATTAAACCAAGAACTTTGAAGACAAAAGTAAAAGCTAAATCAGAGTACAATTACATTCGAGGAACAATAACATAAATTAGAAAATAATATCGATAAACGAATTTTTTTTCATATAACTATATATTCTAATAAAAAAACTTTTAATCTCTGTATAGTATGTAATCTCTTATATCTCTTGTGTAGAAAATAATGATATAGGAATGTTTCGGAGATTATAAATCAGCATGAAAAGGCAAGCATCACATCACTGTGGATTGCCTTTTATAATATTTAACAAATAATAATAACTTAAAATATAGAAAAGTTGTAATCTCATACAAAAAAAACAAAACAATAATTTTCTTTCATAATTAAACTAAGATTTGTCAAAATACTTATTGTAGATTAATAAATAAAAATACTCCAAACAACGAGTCGAGCGTGATTCTGACCAAATCACCTCCTTGCACAACCGTTGGTCTAGTTACAGTACTTTACAAAGTACTGAACCCCGTGACCATCATGGGTTGTAGCAGTATAGAATTAAATTTAGGTTTGAAATCCAGACAGCGATGATACGCAACAGAAGCGTTTCAACTTAATACATAACAATAGAATAAAACTAATTCTTTCATTTTAATTTTTCAAGTGTAAAAAATAGGGCCTAATTCTATAAATTAATTTCAGACTTTTTAAAAATTTATTTACAATCATAGTAAATTAAAATAACGAATTTATTTCCATTTTAGTAAATTAATAAAACGCAATTTTTAACCAACAATTTTTTTTTAGCAAAACATTAAACAAAAAAATCAAATTGATCTGTTATAACTGTTTGATTTGTTTAAATTCACTGTTAAAGTGATATGAATATATCGCAATTATCATCTAATTCAATATGTGATACTGAAGTGCATAGGTACCCTTTCGTATCCATCTATTTAGTTTGTCTTATAATTGATTGATTACCTCAATACCTACACAACATTAAGTTACGACTGATCGATCAAATTTAATGTTATAAATGACACCTTTCACTGGCACAAAAATTTATTATTCTAAACTTTTTTTTTATTTCATTAAAGATATATTAGGAAATAACATTCAATTTTTGAAATCTTAAGGTATACTTCAGACCCTCAGATGATTCAAAGTAACAAAAGTCAACGTTGCAGAATGGGTATTCCCATGTCAAAGCACACAAGTTTCAACGAATGGGTGTGTTTGGTGAAACACCGAAAACCCGAGTAAACATCCTGCGTCCTGTACTAAGATCACTAAATGTTTGTTAATTTAGTAATTGCTAACATTTTTATCTCTTACTAGGTTACCTACGTGACGGGAGGAGGTAGCCGAGAGTACGTGACGACTAACCAGCCTGGCTACTGGTCCAGCGAGTACGTCTACCAGCAACCACAGCAGGAGATACAGCTGCCTCCAGGAACACCTTATGTATTTTCCAGCAATGGGCAGGCTACCTGGGCTATCGACGAGTCCTACGATCCCAGTAAGTATTTAATTATATAATAAAAATAATAATTGTAGGTTTAATACTAATCTTTAACTTGTGGTCCTTCTTAACAAAGGTAGATTCCGATCTAATTTTAATTTCTGGTTAAGAAAGAAGAATAACTAATATAAGGGTAGGAGAGGAGCATGTATGTTTTAGTCCAACATATGGTTATATTTAATAAGCAGTTTAAAAATTAAAGAAGCTTTGGGGTTCCTCTAAAAAACTATTGAATTCCTTTCATATTCAATCCTTATAGTCAAAAATCTTTAATGCTCCCTACTTAGTCAAAAATCAAGTCTTCCATCAGGACCTCAATGTTCCTTATGTTGCAGATTTGACCAGAACCAGATACCATTCCTTCTATGATAAACTTCCCAACCGCCCAAACCCACTGGTTTCAAACCTGGCTTCTACTTCTACTTACTACTGATAATTCTCCTGGCGTCTGAAAAAAAGATGGCCCCGAGATTTTCTCCTCTAGAAATGTTCTATAAATGGAGTTCTATAAATGGGTAGAGTCTCCACATGTTTTTATCATCCCATTTTATAACTTATAGTAAAAATACTAGTTGTATATATTTTTATACATTTGTAAACAACCATAAAAATCATTGTAACCATTTAGTGCCACGCCAAAAAGACGTCCCTATACGAAGATAATCGGCCAAATTTTTAAGGTTATACGTGGGTTTGTAATAAGGCTCATAAAAACCAAGTTAAAAACAATATTTAGATAATTAAAAAAGCAGTGCATTCCCCCAATACAAGATTAGAGTTAAGGAGACCGAAAGGAATACAATTAATAAAACAGGTTTTATGAATTGATCTCCACGTGAGAAACATTAATAATTTGCATTCAATTTTAAATGCCAAATTATATTCTGTCAGTCCTTGTAGCAAGATGTTAGTTGAAACCAGATAAATATATGGATTTTTTTCTTTTTCTTTTCATTGCATATCGGCTAAACAATAAACTGTTTCAGGTATGCTGTCGACGAACGACATCAAGGAGTGCGTCAACTGCGCAGCGAGCGTGACCCCGCTGTGGCGGCGGGACGGGACAGGACATCACCTCTGCAATGCCTGCGGCCTATACAGCAGGATCAACGGAGTACACAGGCCACCGGTGAGGACGCACCACAAGAAAGTACACAATGTGAGTGGATGTAAACGATCGCGGTGTGAGAGGCACTGAATGTTTATCTGTAATCGGATACCTTGTCAAGTAGGATCAGTGTAATCATACGTACGGTGAACCTAAGAAAGGATGATAATATAATAGCTAAACGGTTACTATGCAAAGTTTATTTCCAGGAATATTGAAAATCTGGTAAATAACTATGTCTCGAATTCGAGTGTAATAAATCAAAACTTGCTTAAAACGGGAAGAGGAGACTTAACTTTGTTTAATATAGAGGACCAACATTTAAAAAGTGGCTAAAATTGAAAAAAAAAAATGAGTGAAAACCGCCCCCTCCACCCTCATGTAGTCAGTCTCATCTTACCTTTAAAATATTCAATTATATCGAGTATGTTGATGGATGTAAGGCATGTAACAATGTCACAAGAGGAAATGGTAAAACTAAAAATAATAGAAGGGAATCCTCGGCCAACCCCTCCCCCCCACTGAACCTTTTTTTTCGTACCCTTCATAAACAGTAATAAAATTGTTAGTTCATACATACATAATACATAAAATATAAATGAAATTATATTCATGTATTATGTATGTATGAACTAACAATTTTATTACTGTTTATGAAGGGTACGAAAAAAAAGGTTCAGTGGGGGGGGAGGGGAAGGGGTTGGCCGAGGATTGCCTTCTATTATTTTTGGTTATATATATATGAAATGTAAACTGTACCCCCTAAACCCCATTTTTTTTTATCGTACCCTTCATTAAAATAAATTAGTACATCATAAATATATAATACATGAAATGTATCATATATACTTTACTGGAGCCGCTAAATCCCGATTAAGCAACGGGTCCTATATCACCTCAAAATTTAACTTAATTTAATAGAGCAACATTTATAGTCACTAAAATTTGTAAAAGGACCTGACATAGATACATTTGGTGGCATAGATACATTTGATGGCATGGACACCTTTAGGAGGAAATACGTTAAACACTAAGTATACAAACATTCCTCGTGCCTTCTGTCGAGGAACATGAAAATTAATTTTTTACGAAACTAATAAACTTTCTACTATTTTATACGGATTCGAAACCTGACCGGTTACATTAAGAGAAAAATAAACTTTAAGATTTGTTTTTAATGAACTATTAACTGAAATATTTGTAATGAAAAAGGATGAATTTACGGAAGAGTTTAGAAAGCTACAAGATGTTGCATTGCGCGTAATGCACTAAGTAAATATTATTGAGACGACAATATTAAATCGAAACGAACTAATTCCTAACCATTTCATAAGTGTGTAATAAAATTCACAAGTGTAATCATTGTGCTAATCAAAATATTTTTATCATTATTAATTATATCGCATCCATTATCACGATTTTGTGGTCAACATTTGTAAAATATTATCCTGTTATTCATATATAAGTTGTATTAAATATGAATGATTGATAGCAAGTAAATTATAAGATTTATTTATCGATTATCGACGTTCCGATCAACAATGTAGGTTTTCATCAGGGCTATTGTGATGAGTTGAGATGTACAATAGGGTGACGTTTATTGTGGTACATTTCCATCCATCATAGCAGACCCATTTGTGGGTCGAATTGTTGTTATTCAAAAAACAGTTTTGTCAAAAACTATTTTTGTTCTTTAGTATAGCCCTCTCAATCTTCTACTAAAAAAATACATTAATATAGATGGAACATGAATTGGTTACTTATTAATTAGCATTAAAGAGATTAAATACTTAGTTTCAAATTTTCGGAAAATAAAAATATGGGCACATCTTTGTTATCTTCTATTCATGTTTTTTATTCATTCATTCTCCCACATGGATCATCACCCCATTCTCCTCGTTTCGATAGTAGGAATTATCAGAGTAAAAGTTTAATTAGGGGTGGTAAATTCATTTTCTATCAAAACCTACATACCTTAAACATCTATCACATTCTATAACGTATTTTGTTCATATTATTAATTGAATATTTAATATAATAAATTTAAAAATTTTGCAGATTGGTAACAGAAGAAATGGTGTGAGCTGTGCAAACTGCCAAACGAATAATACAACCCTTTGGCGCAGAAACAATACTGGAGAACCTGTGTGTAATGCTTGTGGGCTATATTTTAAACTTCATGGCGTAAGTAGTCGAAGAAAATTTTGATATTCAAAAGTTCAAGAATGTTTTATAAATTATCAAAATTAAATATTTATTTATTTTTACTTTATTGTTCAATTTAAATTCAGAATTCAATTCAAATTCTGAATTACTCCAAAATATACCAGAATATGAGTAATTCAACATGAAAATATACTCTGAAAGTAAAAATAATAAATATTATTGTTTTTATGGCTTTATTAAAACTGTATTTAATTTTTTATAGGTAAATAGGCCACATACTATGAAGAAGGAAGGAATCCAAACCAGGAAACGCAAACCAAAGAACCCTCAAGTAAACCTACCAAGTCCTAAAAACGATATAAAGACAACAGGTATAATATAAACCAAAAATATTAGTTTAAATAATTAATGTAATTATCGTTGATTGAGCTTATTGATGTTATTTTATTTTTAAAAAAATTGTATTTATTTATCTATTATTATTTTGTTAACTATTTTTATTATTTTGTATCTAATTGTAATATTCACAAAAATTATGTAATCAGTTACTACATCCAACATTAATAAGCTAAATTCTGTGTTAACAGTAAATATCTAGTCTGATGTGAGAACAATGCAGAAACTCACTCAAATTTGCATACTTTATGTTTCAAAACATCCTACATAGATTAGGACAATTTTTAATTTTATTTAATGAAGAATTCATACTGTTATAAAACAAAATAAATCAATATCACAGACATATTGATTATTATTGTAAATATTAAGTTTATTTTTAATTTGATTACATGTTATTCAAAAAGAAAGAAAAAAACCTATTTATTGTTTGTTATGTTTTGTATTGAAGAAAAAAAAAATAAATTACAATAATTTTTAAAACTATTTCTTATCAAAATTCATTTCATGATAAATTTTTCCTTATTTTATTTTTTTCTTATTCTTACTACAATGTTCTGTGATTTAAAAAAAAAAAATTTATAACTATCAAAAATTTTGATAAATTAAATAATCCATCACGGTGCTTATGTATATATGTTCATATATATAAAAATGCTGCTGCATGTTTATATGATAATTTTATCACATTTTTTATATGCAATTATTCAAAACCTCCCATATTTAATTTTAATTTTGTCTATATTTTTATTTTTCGGGGAACCTGCTCAAACAAAAAAAAAATATTATTGAGCAAAAACTAGTAATGAATAAATCTATTATTAATATGATAGTATTTTATTTGTTTTTTTTTTTGAAAACATCAAAAAAGAAATTCCATCTATCAAGGGCGTTCCAACAACTATTTTGTAGAAAAAGTTTATTATAACTACATTAATCAATAAATTGTATATTGATAAAATATAATCGATATTTTATATTGAATGTTGATACATGACGAAGTTATTTTTTCACTTATTTTATTATTATTATTTTTTTTTTTTTAAGGCATTGTTATAGCTATTAAATTATAGTAACTCTTTGAGTTAAACATTTTACTATATTTGTAGGAATTTAAAGTATGCTCTTGCATCTCAAATTTCTCTTCTTTTTTTTTCTGAGTTTTCAAATTATCAAGGGAGAAAGACAAATGAAAACCCCTATTCTTAACGACAGTAACCTTCAACTTAGAAAATTCGGACTTGCAAACTTTTGACAATATTTACTATTTTCAAACCGTATTTTTAAAATTTTTATTACTCAGAGAATTTCAATATAATTGTATAACCTAATAAAATTGTACATACAGCACACCCACAACAGAATTGACAATTAAAAACGCAATTGTTTTAGATTAATCAAATTATAAATACAATACTCGTAAAATTTCTATCGAAATATATTAAAACTATAAACTACCATATATACTTACCAGAAATATGGAACGTTTTATAATATTTAATATAAGTTTTGTAGTACTTTTAATTTTTTTCAAAAATACATATGTTGTATTTTAGTCGTTTAAACGGTTTTCTTGCGGGTGTGTGATAGTTAATAATTACAGATAAAAGTTAAAATGCTTCTTGTACACTAATTAGTAAATAAATACGAAATGCAATGGATATCGATTAAAAAAAATGGTCCTCCCATATACATTATCTAAATGTTATAGAGGATATTTAAAAAATAAATTATTGCTACCAAACACTTATAATAAATTTCTTTACTTCGATCATGATTGCTTTATTTTATGGCTGTTGTATACGTTAAAGAACATAAATAGAAAAGGTCCTTGTAAATCACGTGCCAGGAAATATTCGTCGCTATAAGTCGTTACATCCGAGGTTGTTATAAACTATATCTAGTATAAATAAAAATCAAATAATAAAAGTAAACTATGCAATTTTGTGTAATTAAAAATAATTTATATAAGTTGGAAAACAATGTATTATATTAATTTTGCACTAAATAAATTATAGAAGCCAATTCCTTATGATGGTTATTATCATTTTTTATATTGTTTCGAAATGGGATTACATTTTAGCATATAGAGGTTTCACATGGCATAGGAAATAAAGTACACCTTGTTTTTCCTCGTTTTGTTTCTTTAGAGGACTTTGGTTTTTTTTACCACCCGACCTACTTCCCGTCCTCCATGCGTCTCTTCAAATATACAACAAACCTCTTGCTTAAAACCTCTTATAGTTTTTTTTTTCTCCCCTCAAGGATCCAGCATCAACTGAGACAAGTTCTCCATTTCGTTAGGAAACATTTACATGACGGCTTTAAAACTGGATTTTCTAAATAAAAAGTAGAGTGTAACCATAAAAGAAAAAAAAAATCCTTTTTACAAACAGTGAAAGGACAATTATGCTTTCGTGATTTCGAGTCCTTCTATTCTATGAGTGAAATTTACGCTATTGAAATAAAACAAAAAAAAAAAATTTAATAATAAGAGGGTCCGGGTGGCGGTCAATAAAGACATCAAAATAGTAAAATAAAGCTATTTATTTTTAACCAACGTTTCGCCCCATTTTTGCAGGATTGTCAATTTAAAAAGGAGATGACAACTCAAGAGTCGACTAGTCGTCATCTCCTTTCAATCTTACAAAAAAAAAAAAAAAAAAATAGTTTTTCTTAAAATAAACAATTTAAGTTCTATCCATTTTAGTCTCAAAACATTTTATTTTTCTTATAAGTCCGACGTTTCGGCCAATCCGGCCATCCTCAGGGACAATCTACTACAAAACAGCTTTTATTATATAAGTGAATATTGATTAATTAGGTAATTAAACATATATGAGATATACTTATTAAGAAAAAAATATATTTTACCTAATGTTTTTAATGTTTCATGGAAATTGTTGTTTTGACCTGGGCAGAATAGCCTGCATGAAGTTGAATTTTTAAATCATTTATTTCCAACCAAAATTGTATTAAGGTAAGATAAATTATTAATAATAATGTTAAGTATTTTGAAATGTTTGAGGATCGTGCATGTAATAAAAGCTGTTTTGTAGTAGATTGTCCCTGAAGATGGCCGGATTGGCCGAAACGTCGGACTTGTAAGATAAATAAAATGTTTTGAGACTAAAATGGATTAAATTATTATTTAAGAAATTAAATGATTTTAAAAAAAGTTACCAGTCTCAAGAAAGTATCAAGATTATAAATTAAAATAGTTTTTTAGTAGAAATAGTGTTTTTTCACATATGGAAAGTACGTATCACTCAAGATTTATAGTATAAAATTGAACCTTTCCTATATGATGACGTAGTTTGTAATACAAATCTATGAATCTTATTTACACGCAGACGGTTTTCTGCCTTAGTGGTACAACGTTTTCTTTTTGAAACGATTCTTGATGTTTTCTTTGTTTAACAAATATTAATAGAAGTATTTAATTTGCCTCTGGTGGCAATAGTACAAATGGCAAACGTGTAAATCCGACATAAGAGGTTGCTTATACACAAGCTTACAAGCGTTATTTAAAAAGAACATTTACCGAGGGGGGTTCAGGAAAAACCCCCAAAACCTTTGGTGAGTTATGAAACATAGACACAATTGTGGGGCAATAGAAATAGCAACAAACTCTAGCTGTTAAAATAAATACAAAATAATTTTTTGTAATTAACAAATTCTGTTTTGTTTTTGTTTTTTTAATACCTTTTTTATTCATTGAAACAAATACAAATATATATTTACAATACAAATACATATATCCTGGCAATACATTTTTATCCTTGTATTGCTCGAAGGCACAGAGCCTCTGTAGTTGGGTTTTCTTTTTATCTCAAAATCTCATTTTAAAAGAGGAATGTAGTGGTTGAGCGTTAGACTTAATAATTTGAGTTAAAATATGTGATATTTAATGGTATTAGTGCATAACACTAGTAGGAGTTAGTACACTTAAAAACTAGGGCTAAATCTACGACTATTTACAACATATCAAATCGTTGTCAATGTGGTGTTGTTGTCCACACCGCATTGGTGGGGGTGTTGTGATGAACTGTGGCCTAAAATAAATAAAAAATGAACACTTCCTAATTGATTGAGAATAGAGCTAGAAAAGAGTAATATTTAATATACCTGAGATGTGACAAAACATATTCACTAATATTGACCAACCTTTATAGAATCGATGTTTCCCTTCTTTTTGTTTTCTCCAAAACCGCTCAAATGATTTTCTGCGTCAAATGAATTAATAAGAAACTAGGTTGTATTTAATATCAGATAGGTTTTATCCCCATTGAAATAGACAGACAGGGCTTAAAAATATCGAATTTATAAAAACTCTTTATGTAAAGTACCCATGTTTTTGTTAATTCGTAAAAAATAAACAGTTCTCATTGTTGGGAATAATATACAATCTATAAATACAAGATATACAAAACTTAAGGACGTAAGTAGGTTAGTAATTAATAAATGTATATTGAAGACTACCTTTTAATTTAAATCAATGATTGAAGTATCACCATAGGGTGGTTCTTTCCCAAAATTATCAAGTGTTCCGAAACTTTCATCAAATTTATTTATAGTATTATTTTTTTTTTTATGTACAGTAAATTTCAATAATTAAAAAAGTATTTAAGACTATGAAGTATATAGCTTGAAACCAGAAATATAATTTTTTTTTAATCCCATATGTGCTTATAAAAAATTAATATTAGCCTGGAAAAAAAAAATTTAAACCAAGAAACATCTATTACCTATCAGAACTGATAAATTATAATTATTGGGCTTAAGTCACTTTTAGAGTATTTGGAGATTATGTTGTAGTATTATCCAAATCAGAGTTACCGATTGGTTTTAAGATCGTTATGCTTTCAGATAGACTTACTACTATATTGTATTTTTAAAATAACAATTCCAAAAATATCTATAATTATATAATGTTTTGAACTTTGTTTATGCTCTCCTGAAAAATTCATATTTTCAAGATATATTATTGAACAATATATTTTATTAAAATAATTAGTTATAGATTTCATACGTCAATTATTCTTCTCATTAAAGAATGTTCATTGTGTTAGTCTGATGAAGTTAGAAAGCAAGAGAAAATCAAGCAAAATAGGGAGCATATATAAAAAGAAATTGAGCTTTTGAAATTCTCTATTATAGCGTTAAATACATTATTAATGAAAACAAATATAACAAAATGTATTGGTATATATATAATGTTGTAGTTCTATCAGTGGGTAGATTCTCCACATGTTTGTATCATGTCACTATGTCAACCTACAGCAAATTTACTTGTATACATGCATATACAGTTGTAAATAACAATAAATAAATTATTAAAAAAAAAATATATATATAAGGGAATGGTCGAATCTTTTTTATTGACAATAAACTTTTAAATTACTGGATTTACGTGTTTTTTTTTCTGTTTTCATAATGTCCCCTTCCACCATATAAGGTTTTAAGGAAAACTTTTTTTCACTCCTAAAATATCTTTTACCACACTTTCATAGGAGAGTCATTCCGAACTGTTCCAATATAATACTAATATTGAAGCACAGATATAGTTATTATTTAAAATTTTTTTATGTAGTCTATACATGACAATGTCATAGATAATCAAATCGCCTTATAGAATAAGAAAAAATCGGTCCTAAAAACGGCCATTAACGACTGTGAAGTTAGTTGTTATCAATTACGTTACTATAGTTACCCTCTTATCACATCATCTACATAATAAAAGGGAATGGTCAAACCTTGGTCCACTATAAACTTATGATTACTGAAATTACTGGACCGATTTAAGAGCTGTTTTTCTTTTCAAAATGTCACCCTTCACCATGATAATATTTAAAGAAAATGAAATCCTCCAATTCTCTATTAGAAAAAAAGTTATGAACAAAATTAAGCGTTTTTGGTCTGTAGCTCAGAAAGTATGTTTTTTCATAGTTATTGTACACAATCGATCCCATTAAACGATATTATATTTTTTTTTAAATATTAAAACACAATGTGACTTAGGGTAATGTAGGTCAAAAGATTTTTTCTTAAGAAAATGTAAATCATATTCGTTTTTAGCATCTTCTCATACCCCTAAATACCATCTGAACTAAATTAAAATCTGTGCCAATACATCACATGGAGGGTCAGGGGTTCAGTACTTAGTAAGGAAGTACTGCTACTAGATCAATGGTTGTACAAGGAGGTGATTTGGTCAGAATCACGCTCGACCTCTAGATTTTTTACCCAATTTATGAGGCTGGGTGGACTCCAGGAGGGCTCCAGAACCCACATTAGTTAACTCAGGGCTACAGTGTAACAGAAAAAAATTTTCTGCCCAGCCGGTTTCGAACTCGGGTCCTTGGAGTTAATAGCCTCGTACCTTACCACAGTGCTACCGCACCTCCTATTTTAACTAAATGCCAGGTAGCAATAAATAAATAGTAGAAACAAGAATTACGATTTTTATTATTTACATTTCAATTGTTATTATTATTAATCAAACCTTTATAACTTATTCACACTAATAAACCAGAAGTGAAATTTACTTTAAGCGTTTGCATATTTATTCTATTTATTTGATGCATAGTAGAATAGTATAAAAAAGAACAGTATTCTACGCGCAAGTAAGAAAAAATGACCTCCGTAAACGTAATGTATAGTATGTTTTAAGTGTTTTTTTAAAGTTTGTTTTTTCCAATTTCGTGTTTTGTTACATTACTGTTGCTCCTCAAGTCAATAAAATGGTATAAAAGTTTATTAGTATGGTGATGATTCGATAGCAAACATAGATAACTACTTAGAATTTAAATAATAAATTTATAGTAATAATCATTATTTAATTAAATATTATAATTAGTAAATAATTACTAGCAATAATTAAAACTGGTGCGGTGAGCGCAGCACACAACTTTCACTTACTAGTTTAGAGTAGATTGGTGGGTTAGTGGTGAAGTTATCGCCATTTTTTGTGTTAAAAAAAAATTAAGACTAGAAAAGGGGAAATTTTTGGGCAAAACATTTGTATTATTCTGTTGCTATAAAAATACCTATTTAGGGAATTTGAGATAGAAATGAATAATATTAATTTTGTTTACCACCAAGAATACAACAGTATAACAAAATATAATGAAGCATAAGTTTGCAATCTGGATAGGTTTTTTTGAGGTTTTTATTCCGATTCGAACCTGTCTGTATTTTCTTTTTTTCGACTTTAGTTAATCAACAAATGTTTTAATATTTTCTATTTATCCATTATTTAATTCTGTAACCATGAGAACTGGTTATTTATTTATTTTATAATATATATTTATTGAAATTTACATCTGTACCTAATAATACATTCAGTAAATTTGATGAAAGTTTATAATGGAGTGATATAGGCGTGTAGAGAAACTACCCATTGGTAGCACTCTAATAACGTTTATACATTAAAAGGTCTTGTGGCCATCTTCTTTTCAGGCGCCTCGAAGAATTGCGAGGAATAGGAAGCAAGATTAGAAACTAGTGGGTTTGGGTGGTTAGGTAGTTCATTATGAAATAGTACAAGAGCCCAAGAAGAGAAAAAAGACAGTCATTTCACAACAATTTTTGATTAATTAATTGAAAAAGTGGAATAATTACAAATCAAAGTTGATGAATCTGCCAAGTGTAGGTAGGGGGAATTAGCGGATTTTTATGATATGTTGCTTTTTAAAAGGGTATATCTCGAGAACTATAGGATGTAAATAGCTCTTTTAGGTCTAATATTTCAGCAAATTTACTCTGCTTTAAATAATGTTCTTTTAGACTTTCTAGTATTGCTGGTAGTGTTTAAGATATAGAGCTCCGAATGAAAAATTAATGTTTTTTAAAGGTTTTGAAACATCCGCCATTTTTTATTCCCCCTACCTATACTTGGCAGATTCATCAATTTTATTTGTAATTATTCCTAGTTTTCAATTAAGTAATCAAAAATTGGGGTGAAATAACTGCCTTTTTTCTCCTCTTGGGCTCTTGTACTAGAAGGAATGGTATCTGATTCGGGCTAGATCAGTTACATATTGAACATTAAGGTTCAAAATGTAGTAATATAAAATTTCTTCCTGCGTTACAATCACAAATTAGGCGACGTTATATTTTATTAATACACTCCATTCTCTTGTAAATATTTGCTG